>NW_010100842.1:0-19329 GCF_000699245.1 Pterocles gutturalis
TAATATAAATAACATATACTATTTTGATTTTAGGAAAACTATAAATAGACTTCCTGAAAAAGAAATGCAACACATTGTGCAATTAATTGTGTTAATTTTATTTTAAAGGCAACTGAAAAATGGTATTTTTGTTGTATATCAAATCCATAGACAGAATATATTATTGAAGTGAAAAGAAACTGTTACTAAAAGGACAATCACTAACTCCTGCAGAGCAGACAGTTTTATAAGTCAGACAAACAATATGGAAGTATGGTTGACAAATTTGGAATGCCATACTATGTTCCAGAGAAAATTAATATATTTATGTATACGAATAATCATCGACTGAAACCAGAAGCCTCTACTTTTGCCTGTCTGTACAGAGCATCTGAATTTTTAATCTGTTAGAGACCAGTCATAAAACCAAAAGCTTTTTTTTTCTTTTTAACATTAAAAATTTTAACAATGAAGAAATCTCATCAGATTAGCAGCCTATTTGCTTCTGGAAGTGAAAAGCAATGGTTATGGCTGACACTGCAGATGTTTCTGATGGCCACTACCCAGACTTCTAACGCAGCTTCATTAGCTTGGATGTATTTTTTTTTAATTTATACTCAAGGCCAATTCTTTGTGTGAAACTGAGCTTTCATTAAAACTAAGGGTGAGGAGTTGCTGCTGTTTTATTGCCATGAGAATGATTGACTATTACTATGGTATCTGTAGAAAATTATGTTTATGGCATTAGACGGTGATGTTTACGGCAACAGTCTGTCCACCTGTCTGTCAGTTTCTCTATTAGCAACATTTAAAGACGTTGACCTACTTTAAACAAAACTGACAGGAAGAAATAGTCTCAGAGATAATCACGTTCCCCAAAGTGCTGTGAAATGCACTACCCAGGCAGAGGGGAGAGACTCCATCAGAAGATGAAGGAAAAGGCAAGAGAAGTCAGCAGTCCCTCAGGGATGCTGCAGCCAGCCTGGGGGCTGGGACCGTGCCATGGCCATGCCATCCATCAGCTCCAACACTGGTCCAACCCCAGTGAAAATGTGCTGCCTTCTTCCCAACGGCATCTAGACTCAAGCAGGGTTGTAACACAGCAGGGAGCATGGTGAGGGTGTTGAAAGATGGGTTTTTCTGATTCCACAGTGCTGGGGGAAAGAAAGGGCAGCTGTAGAGACTACTGCAGAAAAGGATCTGGAAAAAGCAAGGAGAAAATTAAAGTACTGCCATGGTGCCTTGTAAAGGATATAGGGGAAGACTGGAGAGAAAGGGGTTAGCCAGGATCATGGGGACATTCACAGAAACCCCTAGGATACTGGACCTTGTCACTTCTCTGCTCACAAAACAACTTGTTAGTTTTTTACTGAACCTCTTGATAAACAAATTTTTTCTTTCACAATCAACCTAAAGAGCCCAGGAGAAGGTTATAACTGAAGCACACTAATGAGCATCTTTAGTGCTCATTAAGTAGATGTGCTAAAAGCTACTTAAGTTTCTAACACTTGCGAATATAATAAACATTTAAATGACCACATCAAACCTGCATTAGGGCACAGAAAATAGCAAACAGTCAAACAAAGTGATTTGTTTTGTTTTCCTAGCCGGATTTGCATAAGCAGCTGCTCTAAATTCTACTGTGTTATGTCATTCTTGTTGTTCCTAAAGATGAAGATTTTTTTGAAGTATACACATCTAGTACAATCTAATTTCATAGGATCACTTCAAACAAAGAACAATTCATGAGAAGGAACTGGTAACTCAAATTAACATTAAAACTACCTCCTACCCACTTTAATTAACTCATTTTTTAAAAGTATAGATACAGCTTCAGCCTGCAGGATACCAGATTAATGGAAGTGCACTACGTATGGGGGGAAGCACAGCACATTGGGTATCATTTTGCCTCTTAGTGGAATGCAAAACAGGTCAACAGATGTTGCATTATGTAGTAGATGCCTTTATGTCTGATCTATTCCATTTGGTCAGCATGACAGAGTCTCATAGCAAATGCAGATTCAACTTTAACAAAGCTACAACTTCTTTTAAATCTCAAACAGTGATTTTCATTGATTAAGGTATGCAGAGATTTCATGGATTCTGAAGACAGAAGGTGTATCAGAAAGGCAACTGCATGGAGAAAGCAAAACTGAAGAGCTGCTCTTGGTTTTAAAATTTGAATCAAGTGTTTCCTCAAAGTTTAGAAAAAAAAAAAAGGATTTAAAATTCTGGAGATTTATTAGTATATTCATGGACTCTTTACAACAGAGAAAAGACATACCCAGCAATTCCCCAGGCCATCTTCTTTGGCATCTCTCTTTGTTCTGGAGTACTAATAAAACTCAGAGATCTTCTGCAGAGAACAGAAACTACTTTGTAACAGAAAATGGAGCCTTGGGCTCAGCTTTTTCCAAAACAGCTGCTGCCATGGCTTGTATTTGTTCTGAACTATGGTGAAAAAGCAGAGTAGTAGGGAAACATTTCAGAAAAATAAGGAAAATCGTGTTTTTAAATGAAAAGAATTTGCAAGACTAGAGAAGGATAGACTTTTCATTTCTCTTTCTACCAGTGGAGAGTTATTCAGCAGAGAAACTTTATGTCTTCCCTTTGGAGCTACCAGCTAGAATAGTTTAACTGACATGCATTTTCCTACATGTGATGGTAATATCCAATGTTGCTCCTTTTTCTTTTGGTTTATTTTATTATTTTTTCTTCTAATTTCTGAAGTTGTCTCCTCACTTTGTTTTCTTCATTTGCCCTTTTCTGGCCTACCCTAGTACCCTCTGGAGCAACTGTATCTGTTTAATAATTCTCTGAGAACAGGGGTGGACAGAACCTTGAGTGCATCAGCTTGCTTCAAATTAGAATCAATGATGGCCCCTACAACGTTCTCAAAATATGTTCATCTCATCTTTTCTTAAAGACTTACAGTGACTGCAGTTTCACTGCTTACACTGCAGTGTTATTCAGATGCTTAACTAACACACCATCAGAAAGTGCTTTTAATTATCTATACTACTGCCTCTTGACAGAAATTTCAGGTCATTATTTTTTATCTTCTCATCAGTAAGCAGTTTATTCCTTTTCCCTTGGCAGCTAATCCTGCTTTTCTCTTATTTGCTTTCTGTAAGATTAGAGAAGACATCACCGATGCCCTTCCTGCATGTCTAAATCAGTGATGGCATCCTGCTTCAGCACGTTCCAGCTTTGAACAAGGAAACCAAACAGCCATCAAGTGACTTTTTTTCCAGTTTCCAAAACACATTAATCAGGTGTTGACATAAGAGGGGCTGCAGTAAATCATCTCTATAGAGACGACTACTGAGTATAGTTTCTTTTCCTGGTTGCTTTGGGTACAGTCACCGCAGTGATGCAGCAATATGAAATCAGTCAAGCATGGCTCTTTTTATTATAAACCATGTAAGTGCATCCCAGTCTTTTGACTGGATGGGTGCACTGCATCAGAGATAGTAAAATTCCTCTCTGGGAAACACAGCAAAGGAAGGGTGGAAAAAAGGAACTTAGTGATCCTTTTCCTAAGATGAAACCATGATTTATAATACATCTATAAGCTGCTGGGCACCTTGCTGATGAAGAAATGCTGGGAACAGCCAATGAAACAGCCATGAGTTAAATCAAGCTGTTCCTCTGACGCTCAGAACCACTTCTAACACACAGTTTATAGAAGTGCTACAAGAAATATTTGAAAGGCACTAATACCTCTAAAAGCAACAGCCACTTATTTACAGCATCACCATCAACTTTGACACTTTGAAGCTTACAGATTTAAGCAGACAAATTGTGTCCAAAGATGCTTTACAGATATTAATTTGTGCAATCTCAACATAGTAATTAATAGTGTTTTTTTTCTACAGACAGTAATAATGAGGTTAAATTCTAATTTTTCAAAGTAGTCAAGAATTTTCTATATACATCTGGGTCCAATCCTGACCTAAACCTTGAGATATCCAAGTTCATGGGTTACTTTTGAAAAAAACATAGCTTATACAAGCTGCTAGCAAAAAAATCTTATTAACAAAGCCATTGCTAACCTTTTAATTTCTACAAAAATAAATGCTGACAAACAGAAAAAGCTCCACTTTTTCCTTGTATTGTCTAAACCATATACCATGTAACATTTACATACTGGGAAACAATTGTTTCACGGCACTCATCTTGAAGTAGTCATGACCACAGAAGAGTGCAACTTTTTGACTCCACTTTTGCTGATGCAATAAACTTGTTTCCTCATAATGGGAGACTTAAATCTCTGTACGTCCATTCTTGCAGCTCCTGCCACTCAGAAGGATCCATTTCTGTGCATTAGAGGTGCAGGAAGATGGATGGCTGCTAAGATCCTTCTGCTTGAATTGCTAATCAAGTGCTCGCCATACCCTATAACCCCACTGATGATACTCAGCATTGGCACAGGATTTTTTTATCACAATATGGCTGTTGCCATATGCCACTGAGAAACCTTTTAAACCAACAAAGAAAGATAGAATAAGGGTGCTAGAAGTTTTTCTGACTTCACTGCCACTGAACAGTTTTAGTTCACCATGTTCTCAGCTTAGTCTGCTGCAGGCTGAGATTAGCTCCTCCATTAACACTGCCTGGTGCTGTACCTGCTCTGGGCTGCATAGTGAGCCAGTAGCTCTACATGTCCTCATCTGCACACGAGCTGCATCCAGCTCTGCTCACCTCCTTGCTTATTTTACTACAGTGTAGTTCATGATGGTTTCACACAGAAGGGGATTTTAGTGCAGTTTTGAAGATGTGTTTATCCTTCAGCCACCAAGGTGATAAAAAGTTATTTTTAATTGCCAGTAAAGTTAATTTCGTCAGGTGAATTGATCTGCTTTGCCTCAACAGTCTTCTGCTACAAACTGAGAAATGTTTTCCAGGCTGCTTTGCAAGCCACTTACAAAAAAGAAGAACAGATTTGTACACTCTAATCACAATTACACTCAGTTAGAAATAGAAGTCATTTACAGCCCACTGCGCCTGTGAAAAGATTTATCTGCTCATGAAAAGTAGAATTAAAAATGGGCAACAGGTCTCCAGTGGTAAATTTGGTGAATTTAGCATGGTCCTGAACCTGAGCCTGAGGACAGGCTGTGGTTTAATGTGTCCTTAAAAACCTCCAGTGATGGAGATTCTCTAACTGCATTTGGCAGTTTATGTTAGTACTTTATTATGTCTATACTTAAAACTTCTTTCCTGTCTTAACTAAATCCCAGTTTCTGTCATTTAAAGCCATCTCTGGCTATTGACAGGAGAAAAGTACAAGGCGAAGATCTTCAGAAACAAGTAGGAACAAATATCTTACAAATGAGGAAAAGAATACAAAATTTCCAGTCAGAGACATAAGTAAACATTTTAATAACAGGAGTTATCACTAGTGTCTTAAGTACAAGTCAGGTTTACCTGAGTTGGATACTTCTCTGCCTGCATTTTCAAGTTCTGCATAACTGTAAAAAAGTTATTATTTTTTTTTTTAAAAAAAAAAAAAACAAAACAGAAAACTGGCGTTCTTTAGTTTATTAAAATTCTAACGATTGGAGTAAAAATGTCATTTGTAAATTGTCCTCTTTCAGTCACAGGACAAAATACCAGTTGTTTGCAAATGCAGTGGAAAAAATCTACATAATTATCAAGCAAGTTAATACTTTCATACTTACATCTAGAGAAAAATATTGCAGCTAGGCAGGAAATTTTGTATCCTGAAATTGAAGGCTTTTACCTTAGATTTCTTATTCTGCTTCTTTCTCCTCCAAATTTGTGTTCCCTGAATGATGCTAAGTATCTCTTTCATGAATACAAGTAGCTGGTCCTCAGTTAAGTGGGCAAAAGACTCTACTGATGAAAAACGAATAGTTCAGCTGAAGATCTGTTATGTAATATGATTACACCAGTCTGAATAAAATGTTTAGACTAAAGACTTAAACCGGCTTTTTGCATTGAGTGTGCTAGAGAGTAATATGTTCTGTTGATTCTATATTATTATTTTTGTAGTCTTTTAGTGAATAATCCAGCCTAATTTAATTGGAATTGGATGGATATATAAGGAAGTAAAGTCTCTGCCTCTGATCATACCTTGGAGATTTGGTCACAAAAGCTATTTGACATGGTAGTCTCCTCTATCCCCTGGTAAATACAAGTAGGGGACTAGAGTGTGAGGAAAGCTTCAGATTTCAACTGCAGCTTATGCTGTAACAGCCTTGATACCCCCACCATCCTGTTCATACTCTCCATGACCTCCAGTTCCCTGACTTCCAGTCTGATTTGTTTTCAGCCATGTATTGCCCTTCTTGCTCAGGAATAAGATTTACAAATCAATTATGTCAATATTTGCTTGTCACTAAGGAAAAAAAAAACTCTAGGGAATGTTTCAAATTATGAATGGTTTTTCTGTAGTTCATGAAGCCAGAAAAGGCTTGTACACATCATATATGTAAAATATAAAACTACACTGAATGCTAAAACTGATAGGTTAAATATACTGAAATCCTTATCCAGCTTCCCTTGATTTTTATTTTGGAGATATGGCACAATAAAAATTGAGACTAATTTTAAAAATAATACATATATATGGCAGGCAACTTTTTTTTTTAATAGAACCGATAATTTTTTAACTTTTTTTTCTTTATTTACGGGATAAAATGGCTAGAACAATTTGCATGATTCTTTTTGGTTCCTATCCTCAGAGTAGCACATAAACTCAGTGTAACAAAATGGTAACATATCACTGTCTGGATTTTAGACTGAAATATAACTACTCACTCTTTAAGTGAGAAGTTTTGGGCTTTTTTAAGATTCTTTGTTATTTGAAAAATGAACCTTTTAAAGAATATTGTAATATCCATTTGGCGGTTAGTCATGTATCATTTTTTACCCATTTAATGATAGTCTTTTAACTAATATACCTTGAAACTTTATGTTACATTTAAACTTGCGCTTGCAAAATGATTTATCAAACTGTAATTATCCTTCCTATCCAGCCTGACCTACGTAGTGTAAAATGCAATTTCTTTGTCTCATCTAGACTTTGCTAACTGGCAGCAATTAGAAGCATTTCTCTGCAGATGGTCCTTCTAATACCTTCTTCATGACCTGAACTCCTCTTTCAGAGACCCTGAACAAGTCTACATCCATCTTCAATTTTTAAACAAAAGCCAACATCTCTAGATGTTCAAGAGCCCTGAAACAGAGATGGTTGTCTTCCAGATGATACTAGCCTTTCTGTATGTGGTCACTGCAACACTACATCATGCTGATTCCTCTCTTAACAACACGCTGATGCGAAGGCAACTGCTAGCTTCCCTTTATTTTGTGTTTCAGAGCTTTACTCAGGTTTCAGACACTCCTATGCTGCTTGAACGGAAACAGAGATAAACTGTTACATATAGAAAATGTAATCTTTGTTTTCTTACAAAAAGATAGAGCTAAATCTTCAACTAGTAAAATTGTATATGTTCACTGTCTGCCTTGGGCTACATAATGTATACCAGCTGTGAATCTAGGACTTTTTAAAAAGGGGCTTATATAAGAGGCAATACAAATGAAAGGAATACATTTGTAAAAGAGGAAGGAAAAAAAAAATCCATGAAATGATTCTGCTGGGCTGGCCTGGTATTTCACTATTCATTTAAGAATAATTCCACTATGCTCAATGGCAGTTCATTGCTTTTCAATAGATATAACTTCATTCACTGCTGTTGAGTAACTTTGAGTTCAGCTGGGAAAAACCAACTCTCTTTATCCCTCATGTGAGAAGCAGAGAGCTCAGAAATCTCTATGCACTACGTAAATGAGGTTTAGAAGCGGGTGGGATGCTTTGTGTCTTGCTTCCTAGTCAGTGAAGCTGTAAATGACGAGAAGGATCTGTAACTTTGATTAATTCTGGCAAATTAATTCCGTGAAAACCATGTTGAAATTTTAAAAGAGGAAATACCATTACAAGAGCCTCCTCATGAATGCATGGGAGGAAAATGGTGCAGAGATTTGTGCTGGCATTCACCTGACCTGGAGTGTTTCCAGGCACATAGGGAGACCTGTGACGGTGATCTCACGGGTCTCAGAGCAGGGTTTGCTCTGGGACCACTTGGAAATGCCTGAGCCTCAGCACAGCATTGTGAAAATTAAGCAGTTTGCCCCTGGTTCTGAGACAGAGGGATCCTACTGGGAACTAAGACACAGGTTTCAAACACCACAATGTAACAAAAAATCTGATTTAAAGTGAAGACAAATTTAAGCCATCATAAAAACCCATCAATACATTTTGTTTAATTTTGCCAAAATGATGTATAAAACCACTTCTTTTCCTGTGAGAAGGGATTGCTTCTCCTGTTTATAGCTAACTTTTTAGCTCTCCTTTTGACTGTCAGGATTTTTCTTAATATACTGTAATGAGAGAGATTTATATGCTGAATGCTGAAGAATAGTGTCTTCTACAATTGTTTTTTACATTCTTTTCTCTTAAATGATTTCTTAAATATTTTTGCAGAATGACTAAAAAAAAACCCACAAATCAGTGTGGCGTGGATTTTTGATGCTGATATTCTTCCACTGCTAAAGAAAGAAGAAAATTATTCCCTTTAGTGCCGCTGCTTTGATATAAAGAAATCTGTTATTATTCATTGAGATATACTGCCATGTGACATTTTAAAAGCACTTCAGTAAAGGTTATTCACTTAGTCATAAAATCTACGGTGAAATTAGATAACCTATGTAAAACAGTCTTTCATAATGTTTGTATGTTCCTCTGAAAAATAAAGAAAATTAAATTACATAGGAAAGTGAAAAGTACTCGTCATCGAAAGCAATTTACTAATTGGAAAAAAAAAATCCACATTGAGCCTTGTCAGCAAAAATTCCTCTCTTTGATTCCAGCAATTCAAAGTCAAAAGTAAGGTTGAAGATATAGATTCAAGTTGTGTGTACTGGACTCTGAAACTAATTTTAATTCAACAGTCTAGATATTTGATTAGTCTGCATGATCAGAATTTATTTCTGGGCATTACCACATGCTAAATTTTCCAATCATTTTGGACAAACCTTATGAAGTTGTCCTTTGTTTCACAATCCCACTGCAACAAACCTCATTACTTGGCTAAAGAAAGGGGCTTTGGATGCCAGCTAAGTCACAACTCTGCTTTACTTTTCTTGAAGACTGCCAGGGAGAAGTGCTTGCAGAGGCTGATTTTTGAGAACCCCTGAGCAGTCTCAGCAATCGTGGAGACCCATGAGCACTTAACTCTTCTAAAAGGCTAGCACAAGAGATTAAGAATTGAATCCGTAACTCCATATAATATTTAACCATGCCAGGGCAGTAAAGAGCTCTTTCACAAAGTGTCTTATTTTGCATGTTTATATAACTTCAGCCATTGCAAGCTTTCTGTCTTATTTGCCCTCTTTCACCCCTACAGCACTTAAGTGCATTCTGTTCAGTTTATCTATTTCTACACCACTAACAAGATCTACAAGTAATGAAACATTGAGGGCAGCCATATATTCAGAACTAGTACTGCCAACACTAAGATACTCCTTACTCTTCTTTATCAAGACTGTATAATTGGCATTTTATCTGCATCAAACAAACAAAAAAGCAAGTACAAATTTGACAACCACCATTTAAAAAGTTGTTTTCTCTAATGCAGGTCTCCACATCACCTATTTTCTCCATATTCAACAATAACACCAATTATATTTTCATGTGCCCAAGTTTCCAGCAATTTAAAGAATCTGACTGATAATGGGTATTGGCTAATTTTTGCCACTTTCAAAATATTGTTTGTTACTTAAGGTACAACCTCTTCTCCTTACTTCCACCGAAGCAATTGTTTTTTTTAACAACAGGGACAGTATTTTGAGAATAGACACAGATTCCCCTCTTTAAACCATACCTCAAGAGCTTTATTTTCATACTAGAAGAGCTACAAATCACAAGGAGATGTTTTTCTTACCGTAATGAGGGATTATTGCCCAAGCCATTGCAGAAGCGTAGATGCCACCAATCATCCAAAACATGCAGAGCCAACTCAGGTGTTCGCCTCGTTTTTCCCGAGCAAGCACTTCCGAAAAATAGGAGAAGACTGTCGGCACAGCTCCACCGATCCTAAAAGAAGATATAGATCATGGATCAAGCAAGAGAGTAACAGCTATTTGAAGTTTGAACAAGCCCATAGCTGCAGTCCTTGAAAACCCAAGCTACAAGCAGCATTTCTGGCAAGAGTGGTTTTTCTCAAATTGCACCATGTATTGGAGAACTCTTGAGGAAACTTTCATCAGTTTGGATGCACTTTTTGTCAAAGATTTCCTTGAGAACTCTGTGTACAATTTGTTGCATTCAGTGATTCAGGGGGATTGTCAATGTGCTGGCTGCTTCAACAGAAACCAGCACAAAGTGTTGACTTTCACCATCACAAAAATCCTGTAATCATGGCAATTTACTGACAAGTGTCAGAATACGTTGCTTTTAACCAAAAATACTAGTCATTTTACCAAAGACTAATAGATATCTCTCTAAGTCTTACCTCCCATGTTTTAGACAATCAAGAAGTGACTAACTGCCAACTATGTTACTAATACATTTTATTTCATGCATATTTAAAAAGATGTCCTATTTAGCTGCACTATATATTTGGTAAGCCCATGCTGGTTTTTTACTTAATTTTTTAATGAAAAGCCTATGTATTCATATAATATTCACTGTTTTTCATATGGCAAAAAACCCCACTGTCTGAAGGTTAGTTAGACAAAAAAAAAGAGTTCCACTTGGTTTTACAATACTTAGTATAACTCAAATTACATATAATTCTTCAGTATCAGCTTTGGGTCATCTTTTGCTGTCTCTTTACCTCTCCACTCCCAATGCAAGCTGTCATATACTCCACAACAGGATAAGTCCTTGTGGATTTTAGTTTTCTTCCTGAAGAAAATACCTGTGAAGCTTGAAGAGATATTCTTACATACCAGATTACATATTTATAGCAGTATCTTGCATGGTTTGAATTTTTAACTGAACTTTAAAGATAAGTGCATATTTATGCTGTCATCTCAATGACTGCCAAACTGGAGCAAAAGGAAGGAAGCTTGAAACAGATTAAAACATATATTTAAAAAGGAAATAATGAATATAAAAATGGTATTTCACTCCTAAGAAAATTCAGTGCGATAGCAATACAGTTCATTTTAAGACTTCTTCAGGTCCAGCAGTGAAACACTGGATTGAGCTGTTACACCTGTTTAGGGGCCTGCTGTTCTGTCTCTTCCTTCTAGACAGCTCTTCATGGAATACCACTGGTCAACTCAGCTTCACAATGAATGTTTCCCATAGTGGACTGTGCTAGCTCTTACACTCTCTGGCAGTTCTGCAAAGGTTCATATCTCCATGAATTCTTCTTAGATATACAACCAGCAAGAGCTGTACCTCATTTCTTCTCATGGGTGAAAACACTAAAAGACTTCGCTAGTGACAGGCAACAGGAGAGACTGTCTTCAGAAGTTCTCCTGGAAGCCCAGGGCAAGGAACAGTGGAAGGGGCATGGCTAAGGGTGAAATCACACCTCATTTTGCTGTGATGGGGAAGCCCTGCTACCTTAGTGGTGCTATGGGCTCGGGGCTCTCCGGTTCCCAAAGTGTAAGCAAATTACAGCTATGATTTCTTGCCCTTTGGGTCTCAAGCATAGCTTTGAATTGCACTCCCACAATATTCCCTGAATACATTATTCATGGATCTAAGTAGAGTTCATGTTGAAATGTCCTAATGTTGAAAATTCACTAGCAGACCCAGAAGAAAGATCTTCTTTTTTCCTGCCTAGGGTGGAAAGTGCTGATAAGGAGTTATAGGTACACACTTCCAAGAAGCCCTAACCTAATGCGTTGCTGGTAGTACGTAGGACAGTATTGTTCATGCAATAACAGCCTGCCTACAGGGAATAATGTTTGGTAATTAAGTGCATATTTTTCTGGTTGTGTGTGTCCATTAAGAAAAGTATAGAGAATGGTAGGTAAATTTGTACTTGGTAATTTTCCTGTTCTATTATCCAATCTGTTGTTCTAAATTTACAGTTTTCTTCATTTCATGTGTTTTTTCATGAAGCACAGAATCTTCTCTTTACTTTATAATGCAGTTACTATGGTAGTAATTATAGCCTGAAACTATCTGTGCTATATAGCACAATTAATAATAAATCACATTTAACATAATAGTTTTTCTATTGCAAAGTGCTTGAAACATTCTCTATGAAGGGTTCATTTCATACAAATACAGTTCTTATGCTTATGAAGCTCAAGACTCAACATACAACCTTCTTGAAATTTCTCTTTAATCTCTTAGGCTGGAATTCCAATGAAACAGGGGTTGTGGAGAGTTTCCAATGGGTAGAGTATGTCGTGCATCCGTAGGTCATACAAATGTTTGTGGGATAGTGGTGTAGGAAACAGGCAGACGCTCCAAGTGGAAAGAATATACCCTATCTTAATGTCATAAAATGTACAGAGATCCTGACCAAAGGTAGCAAAAAAGGCAGCTCCCACCTGTCAGCATGAATGAACTGTATCATGGAGGATGGGAGGTTGATCATGCTTTAGCTTTTAAAACTAATCCAGGTGGGTTGACTCATATGCTATGTCCTAAAGATCCTCCAAGGCTACAGAAGCAGCATTTTTCTGT
Source organism: Pterocles gutturalis (assembly GCF_000699245.1). NCBI lineage: Eukaryota > Metazoa > Chordata > Aves > Pterocliformes > Pteroclidae > Pterocles > Pterocles gutturalis. Next base: position 12,659 of record NW_010100842.1, read on the forward strand.
AGCAATTTAATAGGGCAAATTTTTCAACAAATAAATCTTTCAGACTTGTAAGAGGAATTTTGGAGCCGGTAAATGTTTTTTTTAGGGTATGCAAATAAGCAGAAAAAAATTAATCAGCTTTGGAAGAAAAGCAGTTTCTCTCTTTCATCTGATGTGATTAAGTTGACATTTCCAGTATACACCAACAGGCTATGAAAAGCTTAAAAGTCCAGACATGATGTTCATATTTATTAAGCAGTGAAAATTGTTTACTCTAAAGCTGTTGAATGAGAAATAAAGGATGTATTTTCATCATACAGACAACAGCTGCTATTTAGCTTTTCAGGTCTCTGTAGCAACAGCGTAGTAAAGTGCATTGTGTACTTTTTTGCATCTTAACCATGTGAATGGAAAACTTACTTCTCAGCTGGCTAGTCTTCCTTCTGGTCTCATGTGAGTGCTGGCTGATATTGAAAGAAGCTTTTAAAACATGGGTACCTAATGAGCTCTTCCTATGTCACTAACACAAAGCTATTACAATGACAAAAAACGATTACAAAAATCTTAGAGAGGCTAATTAACAGCTGAATAGGAGGATAGAGAGGAGGGAGATGCAGAGGAAGCACCCTGCTGACGACTGTTCCTTTGCTCTTACGCTGGATAACCTGAGGGTGGCAGTAGCCATGTGTTCACTCCATAAAACTTGCTCACAAATGCAGAGCAAGTGACAGCAGAAAGGGAGAGCAGGAAGAGCTATGGCTGTTATCACGCCAGACAACAATAAGGAAACTCCTTAAAAACTGTGTGAACCTGGAGAACTTTTTTAAGGAGCAAATAAATTTGTTTGACTCTTGCAGAAATTTTGGTGTGTTCTTGGTACCACAGCCATTTACTATTATAGAACTGATATGGCAGCTGGTATACTGCACATTGCTAGCACAAGTGTAAACTGCCTCTCAAAGACTTGGGCAAGAGATCAGAGCAAATCCGACTTCTTCCATCACTGTCTTCTAAGAGTCTGTCACCTACTTCAGAAGCTATTGCACATTATTAATTAATTCATCAAATGTTCATATAAAAAGGCCCCACCATATCACCCAACAACTGCATGGGAGAATGGATCTTCTACAGTAAAAAAAATCCTAGGCTAAATCCCATCTTCACTTACACTCACGTAAGCCCTGAACAATTCAGTGACTCCAGCTGAGCACTTCCATATTTATACGGAAGAAACAGAATTAGACCATCAACATTTTTATATTACAAGTTTGAAAGCAGACTGCCTCTTTGTTATCCTGACAACTTTGTGTGGAATGCATGGTGGCGTACATAGGAAGGAAAGCCTAATAAAATCAAAAGCAGAGTTCCCATTGGTTTTAAAGTAGAAAGATTTTAATATTTTGTTCTATGGGAAGTACAAACACTATTTTCACACAAGATACAGTGTTAAGTATCCTTCTGGCAATTACTTAGTTCAATACAGTACGTTGTTCGCCCTTTGTGTATTTAAAAATTATATGGCTTGTCCTCATTTGTAGAAAAAAAAATGATACACTGAACTACATTCTTGTCTTCACATTTCTCATGTGCAGATGAAAAGACTATGAAAGCCATGCTGATTTGAGAAGAATATTTAATCTAAAATATGGGAGGGATTTTAGCTTTCTTAAACAAAAATTATTCAGGTAAAATAAAGTTTTTACATCTAATCCGTTATTAATGTATGTTGTTTCTTCAAGTCATCATAGCCAAAGTAGTGGACATAAACTTGTTATCTACAGACCACAGAGAGGTGTCCATGCATTACTTCCTAAAGGGTCACAAAAAGTGTCTGACAGGTGCAAATGCATTGTGAGTATGTGCAAATTAATTCCACAGGGCTTTATACTTCCACTGGAAAACTGCGTAGAGTCTGAACATTTTTTTTAAAAGATTAAAAAAGCACTGGTCTAAAGCTCTAGGTTGATAATCATGAGTGATAACTGTCTCTAGAATAACAGATTTTGTAATTAGGAACAGTCTCTTATCAGGAGGAGGTAAAAATTTGCTGAACCTGGCTCAAGACCATAAAATAAACTCTCCCACTGTATAAGAATCAGTCTCTGCACCTAAAAAAACAGAGCACGTTCTTTCAACCTTGTCTTTTTTAATAAAAATGTAGCAATATATGGAAGAACAACACTTAATAAAGAGTGGTAGCCTTTTTCTAGAGTACGTATTGCTCCAGATGTGGAAAAAATGGCATAAATGTCACTTAAAAAAATTACAATTATCAGTCATGACCTCTTTAAGTTATGTGTCATCTTCTGTAATAAACCCCATCAGAAGTGAGCAGACCAAGAGTAGAATGCATAATTTTTTGATATTTTTCTCAGAAACAATTAATTCTTTTGGAAGGAAATACTAATTAATTAGCATACTGTTACACAGCGCAAAAGATGAACCAGTTTTGGAGCCTTATGTGCTGCTTCTGTTTGGAGAAAAAAATAATGACTGAACATGTTATTTGATGCCATCCTGATTACAGAGAATGTACACATTCTGCCGAAAAATTCTTATTTTACTTACTTTATTTTTTCAGGGTTATGTTCTTAACATTTTTCTAGCTACCTTTTAATGTCTTGCCTAGCTTTTTTCCATCTGCTTTTGCCCATGTACAGACTCATACACACAGAGTCCTCCACTGTCCAGTACATATGCACTGTAGCTGCATTTGGTCTTTAAAGTAATATCTCCAATATAATTCGGCTGCCACTCAGCATGCATATAACATTTGTTTTGTATGGCAGGTCACATTTGCTCAGCTCTATTACTTTAAAAAAAGTTGTAGTGTTTCTTCCAGCTGTTCACAAAGAAGGGTGGCTCCTTATCCAACATTTTGATGCAATTTTTTAAAAATTCAGTTTAAATTCAAAAAGAACAACAGTTATTTAGGGGGAAATGACATTACAGAACCAAGCAACAGCTCTAATCCTACTTTTAAGCAAAAGAAGGTTCGATTTCTGACCTCTCAAAGTCATCCAAACTGAAAGTTATGTTTTCATAACATTATTTCTGTACACTCTCTGTTCACATTTGCTCTGTGAAATTATGGGGAGGAGGAAAGCAAAAGGAGATTTAGGTGATGCATCCTAGGAGAGTAACATTTACTGAAACAAAAAATAAGGTAAGGTATATTTGTGCGTTCCTTGCCATAAAAAAAGATGGTAAACATGTGCTAATCTACCTTCAGAGCTGTGATGCGTCACAACAGATTTTGGCAACTGCACGGTGTGACAGCTGGGATGAAAACACTTCGGTGAGGCATTCAGGAACCGCTGGCTTCAGATATAAGTCTTTGTTTATTTGCAGATTAAATAGCCAAAGGGGTTTGAAATGCAGAAGCATACCAGGAATAGAGATAATTGGGAAAAAAACATTACAGAATACTAAATACACAAGGTAGCATGGTGTCCTTCTGAAATATCTTGTCTTCTCTTTCAAACTTGGACAAGATACAGACTAAATATAAAGATAGCCTCTGTGTGAGATGGCAATTGCAAGTTATTGCTTTGTTATTTGTGATTTGTTAAGAAGTGATAGAGCTTAAAACACAGATTTAGTGTCATGCTCCTGAGATTTGGATACAGGCCACCACCTTTTGTCCTTCTGACCAATTGCACCTACTCTTTCCTCTTCTAACTGACTGCTCTTTACTCCCACTGCAAGTCGTCTCAAAAAATCTCTGTTTTTTCCCTTTCATAACTGCCATTAGAATGGCAAAATATCTACGGGTGAACAGCCAGATTGACTGGTTCACCTTGAGAACTGCTAGATAAAGCCCTAAAAACTGCAGCATGCTAGAGACTAAGCTTGTTGATCATTATAGACATGGTTAAATACAACTGCCTCTTTGGACTATGTATACTAGAGATGCTGTCTTTCATGGACACATGTGGCCCATATGCTATTAATAGCAGGAGAGTCCCTGTGATAACGACTCATGAGGTTACTGACTGAACTCTACAGTATTGTTGGTTCTGATGGAAGCTGAACTGATGAGTAAATAATGCATTCCCCAAACTTACCCAACCCTGTTAAAAAAAAAAAAAAAAAAAAAAAAAAAAGGTCAAATTCTATGCCAAATTCAAGCAAATAATTGCAAAGAATTTGCCTGCAGTATGTGCTCAGCTAGACATGTTGGATAAACTCCTTTCAAATCTGCCAGTATTGGTAATAACAACATCGTTGTTTCTGAGCTCTTTCTTTGTCAGACCTTCCTCTTCCTTTTCACTCCTCTTTCTAAGTTTTTAGCTTCTGTTTTGATAGTTTTCTGTCATAGAGGCTCTCTACCTTATTTACATGTTTCTCTCTTGTAGGCTTTCTCTCCCTTTTGTATAATCTTCCTTTCCTCATAAGAATACTGTCCTCTTCTCCTAACAGTATTAGGACAGACCACTTCATCCCAGGTTTAGACATCAACCACAGCTGGAACTGCAAGGGCTGGGTCAAAGATATTTGGAAAGCTCAGACCTTGCCAGCTGCTTCCTTGGCTTGACTGAGAAGCATATCTACCCTTTTAGCATACACTATCGGCTTTGAAGCCAGTCACCTGCAGAGCTATTCATTAGCTAACAATGTAGAATCACTGATAGCCATGGGTGGGACACAGCTAGGAGCTGGAGAGGAATTTGAGGCAGTGAGTTTACAACCCTTTGAGGGTGAGGGAACACAAGGTATTTCATGATAAAGAAGTGGAGCAAATGAGTATGAAGAGGTAAAAAATAAGTAACATTATAGTAAATACTGCTGACACACGATTGCAAAAGCAGCCTTCTGGTCTAGATCTGAAGTTCCTGAAGGCAAGTCCTTGTGTAGGCTGAACATCTTGTGCTGTGTAGACATGGCCCATATCTCTGCTGGAACATTTTTTCAGTTGTTACACATACAGACTGCCTGCATGTTCTTCTTGTCTTGGCCATTAATAGAAGGGGGATATGCAACACTAAGAGTTTCTTGCCCCTACACGTAATGTACAAAAGTGGTGGTAAAAGTCAGCATGGGTGGATTTGCGCAGGCAATCACCTCAAATCTGTTAGTTACAAGAAACTTCATCCACAGTTCTTGATTTTTGATGACTGTTGATTCCTCACAAGAGTGTGAAGAGTCTGAGAAAAGACCTAGATTATGAGTTTAGTGCTACTACCTTGACACCAGTACTCTTTAGTAGATCTCAGTGATGCAGAAGGAGTACTGCAGGTAGCTTTAGAGATATTTTCTGAGGCAGGTTTAGGAAAGCCGTCTGAAGGTGGGTCTCAAATTTAATGAAGTCTAGAGCCTTCTGGACAAGAAACACTCACTATATGATAATACATCTTGAGAGAGACTCTGATTGACAGGGCACAATAGGCAGGGAAAAGGCTTCCTGATAGCTTTTAGTTACAGAAGTTAACAACATCTAAACTGTATTTTCTAATATTTCTGTGGGTTTGGAAAAGAAATTTGGCCAAACTGGCAGTTTTGGCAAATTAAAAGAAATCTCTGTAGTCTGGATATAATGTCTGGTTTGTAAAACATGATGCATTTAGCTTTTACGGTATGAAAACTTTTGCCTTTTGGACTGGATAAGCATGATATGTTTTCTCAAATTGTATCATCTTTGGTTATTTCAAAACAACCAAAATGAAATGTGCTAGGATAATACAAATATATAGTGCACTTTTAAACACTTCATTCTGAATTGAGTTGTTGTACTTAGTAAAACTGCATCTAAAATTATCTAAAAGTATCATAAATAGTAAACTAAAAGCTTAGATTAGATGCCTTTTTTTTTTTTTGTAATAGAGGTTATGTAAAATTCTGTAGCTGAGAATAATACTTCACAGTGACAACATTGAATAGGCAACAACTCCAGTTCCATTCAAATTAGCAGTGATATTACGAGTGATGTTCTAATATTAGAGAAACTTTTCCTCACAATTTCAAAAACAGATCTAACAAGGTCCTTTTTGATGATAAATCTTTGCATATTCCTTCAATGGCTAATGATGAATACAGCTCAGTTTCTTGTCTAGGTTTTTTTACTCGTAGGAAACCATGTCTAAAGCCCCCCTAGATGTTTATCAGGCTTTTGAATTAAATTTCCTTTTTGCGTTTTGATTTTGGATTGATAAATGAAATAATCACAGTTATTATATTATTTTCCATAAAATGAGATGCTTTTGCAGATTGTCCAACATTTCTTTATTCTTTCCACTACCTCAACTTCAATTTTCAGCCCTTTATATCGCTCAATGCCCTTTACCCAGCAATATCTTAATATTACTTATACTGTTTTGTATTCCAAATCACTTTTTTTGCATGTAAACTTTTTACCAGTTCTAGGTTTTTCAGATGGAAAAAAAAAAAAATTCGAAGGGTTTTTTTTTTCCCGGAGCAGTTTACTTCTATAAACACACTTAAACTGCAAGAGAGTCTGAGAATAATCTATTTTATAGTATCTTTTATAAAAATAAAATCTTCTATCAGATAATAGTTTTTTTGTTCATGCTTCTTAATATATTTCATGTTTTCCACAGGATAACAGACCAGTTTAAACTGTATACACCTAAACTTTTTTATATTTTTTGAATACTTAATATTTTATTGACTTTTAATCATATCTATCTCGATTTCAGTAAAGCATTTGACACCGTCTCCCACAGTATCCTCGC
>NW_010100842.1:19867-39494 GCF_000699245.1 Pterocles gutturalis
GTTCTCCTCCCCCTCTACTCTGCCCTGGTGAGACCGCATCTGGAATATTGTGTCCAGTTCTGGGCCCCTCAGTTCAAGTGGGACAGGGAACTGCTGGAGAGAGTCCAGTGCAGAGCCACAAAGATGATGAAGGGGATGGAGCATCTCCCTGCTGAGGAAAGGCTGAGGGAGCTGGGTCTCTTTAGCCTGGAAAAGAGGAGACTGAGGGGTGACCTAATCAATGTTGATAAATATGTAAAAGGGTGAGTGTCAGGAGGATGGAGCCAGGCTCTTCTCTGTGACATCTAGTGATAGGACAAGGGGCAATGGGTTCAAGCTGGAACATAGGAGGTTCCACTTGAATATGAGAAAAACTTCTTCACGGTGAGGGTGACAGAGCACTGGAACAGGCTGCCCAGAGAGGTTGTGGAGTCTCCTTCTCTGGAGACATTCAAAGCCCGCCTGGATGCGTTCCTGTGTGATCTGATCTAGGTGTCCTGCTCCGGCAGGGGGATTGGACTAGATGATCTTTCGAGGTCCCTTCCAATCTCTAACATTCTGTGATTCTGTGAAATTGTCCAGATAATTCTATTCCCCTTCAGAAAGCTCTTCTCAAATCTGAGTAACAATACTGTTTTGCCTTTAAAACATATAATTCAGTTTTTTGCTTCAAATTATTCATATTTCATACTTGGGCTCTAATTCACATGAAGTTACTGGAACAAAGGCTCCTCCCTTAGTAACAGAGATATATATTCAGTGTCTTTCTCTAAGAAAGGGGAACTGACATTTACTGTCCAAAGAAAAGATCTCTAAAATGAGGAGAGGTCAGAAAGCTGAAGCTGAATTTCTATTCCCGTTCAACTGACACAACTTTTTTATTTAAGCAAGATGTAGCTAAGAATGTAATAAATGTTCAATATTTAATTCTATCACTTTAAGCAAATTTCCTGTTGTACTGCAAGAAGATATGTCTTTAATGCTGGTGCAAACATCTTGGAGTTCTTCAGTGAGTGATATCAGAAGAGTTAACTTTCTTGCACAGTGCTGATGTAAAGGATCTGGAAAGAGGGACGTGTAAGATAAGATGTATGTTCTAACAGTGGCTGTATTTATGCCCAGCTGCTGAAAAGTGGAAAGGTTTTACTTCGCTGCTTCTGCAGCTGGACCTTTCCAGCCTCTCCCTTCTTTCTTGGTGTTCAGCATATGGTGTATCTGTTGCTGTTACAGCTGCTCTCAACATAAGATCATATCCAAAACAGGACTGAAAAACAGAGGATACCAGCTGAAGGTGGTTATTCTGCAGAGAAATCCCGTGTTTGGAGAAATCAGTAACTTTTGAGCCAGCCATGAATCTTTCTGTACAGTAACTGATCTGAGGAACGACTCTGCAGCTCATGTTGTCTTGGGTTTTTGTTGTTGGTAGTGTTTGTTGGTTTTCTGGGGTTTTTTTGTTGTGGTGTTTTTTTTTTTTAAAGGTAATACATGATGGTAAGTTATTTATTGTCTATTCACGCAGCTCTCAAAGGTGAGGTAGGAGGACTTTGGACATAGTGGGGACCCACGTGGAGGTATAAGGTACAGATATGAAGGATCTACTCCTTCAGCGGCGGAGATTGATCATTGATCATTAGCTGGGTACACAAAGGAACATGCTTCCCAATCCAGGACATATACATATCACAATTAAATCTACAGGCACTGTAAGTTACTGGAAAAGATACTGCTACAGATGAGGAGGAGACCCTCCAGGTAAGTTTGGCATGAAGCATGACAAACACATATTTTGCCGTAGGCTCCAAGGCGGACAATCTGGATGAAAGCCCACAGTGTCACAAAACTGTCTGCCAAAAGACAAACCTTTGTAGCACAAGGGTCCAGTACTGCTCTCATGAATTGGGCAGGCTCCGCAGGAATACAGGAACTCTGAGCTTTGACAGGATCATAGAAGAGTGAAAGTATCATGCAACATGATCAATGTTTCCCTATGGAGAGACAAAATAGCACCTGGAACTGGTAGTGACCTATGAAATGAAAAATATGTAAAGTAGTTGGATGGGATTTTTTGTTTTGTTTTTCTAACCTTTTTTTTTTTTTAATAATTAGAACAGTTGCAATTTCCTCTTGATTTCTTTTAGAGTAATATCTGCCAATTTGGTGACTAAGGAGAGTCTTCTAGCATGAGGACTCCTCACATCTCCTTCCTCTCTGCCCTTGCACTTCCATCCCCTTTCCTAAATCAGTTTAACAGTGTTTAGTGCAATGGTAATTTCTTTTTTGTAGGAGTGTCTAGCCCTACCCTACTTCAGACCAGTTCAAGGGGTTTCTAAAATGACAAACATCACACAACAGTATTAGTCCATTACGGCTACATAAACTACAGCCTACAAACCATACAAGCAGTGGACTTTATGTGCGTGGCTTTACAACACAGCGTATACCAGCTCCTGCCCGTTCAGCATCTTAAAGATTGGTAGTTTTTATATGAACCAAGCAATTACCAAAAGTGCTAAACTAACTGCTCTATGGAATAGAGCTCTTTATTATCTAAGGGTGCAGTAAAGGTAGGAGCTTTGTCACAGCAATTTATTTGTGTACCTCAATCTCTGCTCATGTAGGTTTAAAATGATAAACTTAATTGACAGTTACCAACATCTTAAACTTTTCCAACAACTGAGAAGTTATTTAAATTAAAAAAAAAAAAAAAGGTAAAGCAGAGACAGGGTCACAAACACCATTCTTCTGGAGAGAGCAAAAACATTTTGCACAGTCTGGGGCCTTGTTTTAAATTTGACAGTCTTGAATGCAGCAGTATTATAAACAACATTATGCACACAAAAACATTAGAAACTTTACAAATATTACTGAAATTTTGCAATACACCTGTGAGGAGGGTATTATTATGTGACTGAACAAGCAACACACAGAGAAGCTGAGGCAAAAAGAGTTAAGCAAGTTGATCAAGTTCACAAAAGAATTCTGTTGTAAAATAAGAACAGAACTCAATCTTACAATTTGCAGTCTGTGTCTCTCCCCTAAAAGCATTGTTCTTCCCCTTCAGGTTGTTATTTAGGAATATAGTAGCTACCTTATTAATTCTCTCACCCCTGACACAGACCATATTTCTACATTAAATAGTGTGCTTTTGCAAACAAGAAAGATTTAATAACACACAGAACCGTGGAAATGAACAAAACCAGAGGAGCTTACCCAAATCCAGAAAACAAGCGACAGAAGAGGAAGAAGCCATAGCCCTGGACAAATGATGAAAGGAAGGCAAAGAATCCATTGACAGACATGCATATCAGGAGTGACTGTCTCCTTCCCACTTTGTCTGCCAAGCCTCCCCAGAAGAATGCCCCCACCATCATCCCAAGGTACACTATGCTACCTGCAATACACACAAAAAAAAAATTGTTCCGTGAGCTGCGTAACTGTCCACAATTGACCACACCAAAAATAGTCATTCTCCTATATTTACAAAACAAACAGTATAGAGATTAATTTCTCCTTTCTCAGTGAATAGAAATTATATGCACATATTTGTAAATTTACCTAGGAAGAACAGATAGCCTATTGAGTATTTGTCATCTGTTAGCAGACACACTGAAGCTTAATATAATTATTAAACAAGGTCCCTCTAGCTAAACCAATTAAAATACAGGCAAATAAGACTGAATGGGAGAAAGTATGACACTGTTTCCTCAGTAATAAATTGCATTCATGTTAAATACTGCAAAAAGTAAAACTACAAATTCTCTGAACATCTCTAGAATATATGCAGTCCTGTAGTGGATTAATCACTGGAAATAAGATATGCTAAGTCTAAAGGAAGCTGATTATGAAATAAACACTTTCCATTTGAGATCTATAGAATCAAAGATGTCCAGCTTGACTGTCTTTTTTTCCTGCCTTCTATTTCAGTGTACTGCTTTATTTAAAAAGGCACTGTCCTGTATATAGAAAAGCACTGGAATGTTTTGTGTTTGGTTTTTTTCCCAAATAATTTTGAACTGTTGCATTATAGTGTAGCTACACACATTAAAATGAGAATAGGCAAAAATTATTTTGGGGTGATTTTTTTTAAGTTAATGATGTTTTCAAAGTGCAGTACTTTCCCAGAGAAAGATAAATTTAAATTTTTAACACTCTGACCATTCACAACTTGTCATATTATACTTTGTTTCCTTTCCAAGGACAAACCCTCTGTGGGACACTTGGCAAAGATGCACAACACTTTGAGCAAAAGTACTTCCCAAGCTTTGGATAGAACCAACCAGGTTTGTGTTTTGTTTCATAAATGTATTATTCTTTTTTTCCACCTACTTTCTTAATGAGTTTCCCAAATTAGGTTTCATCTCTCTAGCAGTTGCTGCCATCTTATATGTCTACTATGGAGCAGGAGTTAAATATAGAGTAGCTGGAAACAGCTAAAATACTAGCAATCCTTGTCCTGTGTCTCTTTTCAATCAGCCACAAGAAGCTGCGAGTTCTCTGACAATTCTGCTCAGCTATAATTGCTGCTGTGTAAAATTCTGCTCTCCAAAAGAATCACCTCTTCCCTGCAGCAGGTAGTTGGAAGGGAAAGAAAGCTGAAAAAAAACCCTCAAATATCGGGGCTTGGTAAACTGCTTATCAACGTAGAGGTCACTCATCAGTATTTCCATGCTTGGAATTCCATACGTTAACATCTGAAGTGCTGAAAACTCCAGGGTCTCATGCACCCCAAAATGTCCCTGTTCCCCTTCATGTTTTGTACAAATAGTTTCCACTGTTACTTCCTAATGAGACTTCATTTTAAAACATTTGATAGAACACACATTGTGTTAAATGTATGCCAGCAAGATACAGAGTTGTATTTTATTTAGGTGAGTATTCTGTTTATATTACATTTATCACAACTAAACACCTGTGTGTGCTTTCACATTGGATGCCTCAGTGATACACAGATGTTGGGCCACAGCCCCTGAAGACTTTCTTATATCTTAGAATTTTTTTACCAAAAAAAATGTTATTTATATTTCAAATATTGAATAAAAAGCAATGGTATGAAGATGATCAGTATCAATTAGTTGCCCTTAAATTCAATTATCCTTACAATTATCCTTCAATTATCCTAAATTCAATTGTCCTTACAGAGTAGCCACCATCTGAGCAGTCCTCTACTATGAAAGATTTTTAAAATCATGTAGAAAAACTCTTCAAAATGTAACCAGTAAAAGGTTCATGCATCATACCTAGTCAAGAAAACGTGTTGAAAATTTTCCTCTTCTGAGAAGCAATGAAGCATAGTAATTCAGAAATACGAATGAGCATGGAACAGACAGAATGTACCACAAAAGAAACAGACATAATACATTAAAACACAGACCAGATTTCCACCTTTTGTATTTTTTTACTGCCTGCATGATTCAGACAACTTCTGAAAGCAAAGACCAGTGCTTCTGCAAGGTACAATGTAAACTCAAACATATGTGTATGTATACAGAAGCAGTACCTAGAGTAGATTATTCTTGGTCTATTCCTATCTCAACTTCCTTATTGAAAAGAAAGCAGCCTATAACAACCTCTGCTTCAAATAATTAATTCCACATGATCCAGTTTTCTGGACCAAAAAAAATATATCCGTCGGTCCTCAACCTGGGCAACATGAAGGAGAGGAAAACAGCTATCCTCTTTGCCAATGATTGTGACCAATACCAGCAAATCAGTCTTCTGCAGCTGCATTTTTAGAAAACATAAAATAAAAACAGAATATTTCTATGAGGGCAGATGTAGATTACATATTACGAATAAATTCCTTACTGTGAGGGTGGTGAGGCACTGGAACAGGTTGCCCAAAGAAGCTGTGGATGCCCCATCCCTGGAGGTGTTCAAGGCCAGGCTGGATGAGGCTTTGAGCAACCTGGTCTAGTGGGAGGTGTCCCTGCCCATGGCAGGGGGTTGGAACTAGATGATCATTAAGGTCCCTTCCAACCCAAACCATTCTGTGATTCTATGACAGGATGACAGATCCATTGGTGTTCATCACAGGAGCATTCACCATCTCTTAAGAAAGACCAACAAGCTCCTTAAGAACAACAGTTAAAAGTCTTCTGAAAACAAATTTTGTCAGTGGATATTTTCTAACTATTACTGGGATGTTAGTCTTTCATCAAAGGATATTGATGAGAATGTAGGTAAATCCAGTACTTCCAGAATTCCTAAGACATCTCTGTTCTCTTTCCTCTTAGCCCAGGAAGGACAGATACTACAATATTCTCTTTGGTTTAGAGGTGTTTATCAACAGACCCTTATCAGATAGCTCCTTCATTCTGATCAGATATTTTTGCTCCAATAATTGAGATTTTCCTGCGAATGTACACACAGCTCATACATTTTCTGTTCCTAAAGAGACAAATCTCAGTGAGTGGCTTGGCATATTCACCCAACTGCTTTAAGACACCTCCTGTGGGCAAGGTTACTGTACTACACTTCAAGTAGACCAGTATTCATAAGCAGTTTGGAAACTCCATCCATCAGAACTGGCACTTGTTTATCAATATTAATGGAAAGAACAGAGTAAAAACAGTTCAATAGCTGCATTGCTAGCAGACTGATTTCAAAAAGGCAAATAAAATGGTTATTTTTTACTCTCAAAGTGAAATTCCTTACATTCTTTCATACATAAACATTGTTGGGCTTTCCCACTCAACACACTAATCATAGACTCACAGAATCATAGAATCAATAAGGTTGGAAAAGACCTCAGGGATCATCAAGTCCAGCCATCAACCCAATACCACCTAACTCACTAAACCATGTCCCTAAACACCATATTAGAAATACATAGAGAAGACAACTTAAATATATTTGCATTTCTTTATATAGATAATTTTCAAATACTTTATGGAAATAATATTAATTTTACCAAGTAACTACTTCCCTTGTGATGCAAAGAAATATCAAAACATTTTGAACGATGAAAGAAAAAGGTTTCAAAGCCCTGAAAGTTTAAAAACATGAACCTTCTTTTTGATGACAAGTCCTTTGGTCATTGTATTGTCCCTTAGCCTTTCTTATACCCATGTATTTCTACCGAAAAACATTCATAAAATGCTGCTAAAAATAGTACTCTCCTCCTATGAATAAACTGCTACAAAAAAGCCGCTCTTTGGGCTGCACCATTAGCTTATTCTTTCCTGTCATATTAACTTTGAATTTTTTCCTCATTGCCTTTCAGACCTTCCACAATCCCTCTCCCTCACCAAAGATCTGTATCTTTTCCATCTTTAACTTAATGCAGCTACCAGTGATACCTGTTTCAGTGTGTTTTTATGTCTTCCTTCTTTTTCATATTTTCTGTCTCTGTTTATACAGAATATAGGCTGCTTCCTGCAGCCCAGAAAGGTAGTCCCATTTCCCTCAGCTTTCAAATAATGCCTTAGGATCTTTCCCCCCCACAGCAATATTCACAATAAGCCGTAACAGTAAAAAATGTCAAAAGAGAACTCAAGCTATGAACAGTCAAAATATGCTGAACAAGCACCTAATAAATGCAAGTAACCCATGACATCAGATTACCATTTTACCTTTCACCATCCTATCCTTTCCTGCCTTTGTAGTGCTCACTTATCAAGTCATGCCACTGGTCAGAACATAAATCTCATGGGCAAAACACTGTAATTTTTGCAAACATTTCATATATCACATATTACATTTTTATAACTTTGCATACATAAAAATTAAATATCCCATTGTTCCTTTTCTCATTACCTTTAAAAACGGGTCATCAAAACAATAATTGTATGGGTGCACATATACGTACGCAGATTTTAATCTAGCATGTCAACCTGAAGGTGGTACTTCCTTTCTGAGCAGCTATTAGTGATCACAAAACTGGTGGCTTTTCTTTTTCTTTTTGGCACTGTACACTTGTTCCTCTAAAGAAGTTAGCTCACACAGCACAAAGCACACATTGATTTGACATCCAGCAAGATCCTAGAAACATATTTTTTAAAATCAAAATTTATTTTAAATTACAGAGACTACTGATGATATCTGTAACTAAGTCTTCAATTTTCCCCCCAAAGTAATGTGTAATCTCAACCTGTCATTTGGTGGAAAGGCACTGAGAAAAGGCAAGTGGCAAGTTTCTGAAAAGAAACCTGTACCACGCTAAAAGGAATATTTTCATCTATTGTTCTTCTACCAAGTTTTAACAACCCGTCTTTTCTTTCCACAGCAGAAATTCTACATACTTAATGATTTTCCTTGAGCTCTTCCCTGGCATCCCTGTCTTCACGTGTTTGTTCACAGGTTGTTGCCTGCTGTGTTCCATCTCCCTCTTGGTTGACATAAACGTTGCAGTAGTTCAGTCCTGGTTGATGAAACCATCCTAAGATGAAATCTGCACCGGAGATTTTTCTGGTACATGAACCAGGTGCTGAAAGCAGCTCCGAGCAACGTTGGGTTGGAGGGCACTCTGAGAGACCTGATCTAGTTGAAGATGTCCCTGCTCATTGCAGGGTGGGACTTGGACTAGATGACCTTTAAAGGTCCCTTCCAATCCTAACCATTCTGTGATTCTATAAGATGACAAATGCAGTGTGGAGACCTAAGATTTTGTTGGGAAGCAATCATAGAAAATCCAGCTGATCTCATTACTGTGTATGACCTCTAGAGATCAAACTAGCTCTTAGGGACCCCCAGCTGAATATGATGTTTGCTGTGGAGATTAAAACTTTAAGAAGGTATTTCATGTTTATTTTGGTTTAATGGGTTAGGTGGCGTTGGGTTGACGGTTGGACTTGATGATCCTTGAGGTCTTTTCCAACCTTAACGATTCCATGATTCTATGATACAAAATACACACTTGCACACTCTTCAGATGACGGGACATGAGTTTGGAATTGGTTTATACCATGCACACACTTCAGCTACCAGTTGGCTAGATACTTTTTAAAAAGATGTGCACGCAGCATCTTTCAGGTTGGTAGCAACAACTTAACCTCACAAAGCACCCTACCAAGAACTCCCTCAGTTTCTAAATACTTGTTATGGGCAATTTAAGCAATGGAATAAGAATACACATATGATCAGTCACTGAGGTAAACAGTATTTTACTCCTAGTGCTGCCATAACTTCATTACTTGACACTGTCTGTTTCTGTTCATAGCCCAGTATCTAAATGATAGCCAAACCCTTCTGAGAAATCAGCCTGCAGGTTCACACTTCACTGGGAGAAAGTAAAGTAATGTCAGATGCCTTTGCAATGGAGCCACTCAGGCTATGGGACTCACTGATGGTCCTCTTTTGCTTTAACCCACCTATTACAAAGTAGATACAAAACTAGCCTGAAGTTATTTTTTTCCTGGTGTGTTGTTTAGGTCATCTGTGCTAGTGAAGAATGCATTTCATACAACTGGAAAAAGTACTCCCATTTAAAACAAAGGCTAAAAATAATATTAAAAGATTATTTATATTTTGGAAAAATTAGATTATAAATGTGGTCCTAAGACAGCTCCAAGAGGAAAAAAAACCCACTCCTTTCATAAGAACTATACGGTACTTTAATCAGTGTTTTATTTACTTGTACTAAGATCTTCCCATATGCTATGACACAGAATATAACTATTCAGAGTTAAAAGCTCCAAAGCCTGTAAGTAGAATAATGAGTAAGAATATCCAGACTTATCTTTTTTTTAACCCTGAAAAACAGCATATTTTGAGTTTAAAGATTATCATCTTTCAGAACTACACTGAATTATTGTCTGTCATTAGTTTCTTTCATCAGAAAGGACTTTGAAAAGAATCATAACCCACGCATCAACTAAATTCAGATGTAACGTCTAATTAATTGTTAATAATAGGAGGTAATTAAAGCAAACACCTTTCTATTAAGAAAACAAATACAAGAAAACTGTAATGTCTAGAATTGTCAGAAGGACTCCATTTTCTAAAGCCACTGTCTTTGGATGTCTAAACCCACCTATGCAGTCAAAATATTGGATCTTCAGTTCTTATTTGTTATACCATGCCGTTCACATCCTCAGAGGTACTAATACTCCAACATTCTCCACATAAAGAACTCCCACAAACTAATACTCTTCCATAACAACTATTTCTTCCTTTCTCTAAAGAGTGCTTGAAGTGCTGGAACAAGCTCTATATTTATGGAATGACAAATTTTTAAGGTGTGGATCTAAGTGGTTAAAGGAGAAAAACATTAATTACTCATTCATCTGAAAAAAAAATTATGGGTACTGCTTTAAAACAAACGTGTGAACCCGACATCATATCAAATAAAACTAAAATTTTGCATGAGTCTTTGCAAGTTCAACACTTCTCAAGCCATAGATTTCCTTCATCCAAATGCTATCTGTTTCCCACAGCAATCATTTTGTGTCTTAAAGTCAGATGTTAAATGATTTCTCTTACCTAATAATATGCAATTTATGCAAATCCCCAAATGCCACAGCATGTCAGGCTCTTCTTCTGTTACTACTCTACAGACTAATCCACTCCATTTCCTTTCAGGACAGCTGTAGACAGACTTCTGTCTGCAATTTCATACTCATCTAGTGCAGCTGCTTAATTACATATTCATTTTGAAGCTTTTTGCTCTTCTGCTTAATATGTATTTACAAACGGTCAAGTTTTACTTACTATTACATTATTAGAATAATTTTTGCCAATTATGGTAATAGGTTTTATCTGTTTAAACACATGAAATGTATAAAGCTATTTTAAAATGAATACTGAAGCTCTTCAATCTCAATATAAAAGTTTGTGCAGTGTCTATCACACTGCAGTGATTCTTGGACCTTCGGGTGTGACTTTGAACTGAGTAGCCTGTATGCTTCATTCTCTCATAGTAGTAATTACAAAGCTACAAGTCTTCACACGACAGATCATTTAGCTTTTGCATATTCTTTTAGCCGCTTAGTGCACAGACATTGTGGATATCCTTCACAGTCGGTAAAAAAGGACAACTTTATCTCCATAATAACAAAAAAAAAATATAAATTCATACTCACTGAGAGGAAGGAATATACTGAATCCCAGTGAGATCAGTAAAAAAAAAAAAAAAAAAAAAAAAAAAAAAAAAAAAAAAGACAACCTCTTCTCTTCTGAAACAACGCAGAAACATTAATGGTTTCATGAAGGGAAGAAAATGACAAAGTTTTGTTAATTCATGTTTATTTTGTTAAATTATGTTTATTAATTTCTAAGAGTCTGTTTCTCTAGTATTTACATGGGAAAACAACTCAGGGAACTGCTCTGGTGTAAAGGCTACCAAAAATACATAACATATAATTAATTGTGCAAGTCAATAAAATAAAAACAATACAACAAACAGTCCCTCTTTTCCATCAACAGAAAAAAATAATAAGCGCCTCCCTACACCACTTTCAAACACACCTACAAAACATCTGACGACATTCAATCTCATACCAATACAGAAACTTCACATAATAGAAATCAAGTGAACTGTATCTGGTCCTCAGACAAAATGATCCTGTTCTCAGACAATAATGATGAACTGCAATATTTGATAGAGGAACCCAACCATGAAAGTCAGGAAAAGGGAACTGAAAGCAAAGCTGAGTAGAAGAAGATCACAACCAGTTGACCATTGTAGACAGGAAATGAAAGAGCAAGTAGCTCAACAGTTCCACATGCAAACTTATTTACGGGTCTTTAAGATAATAGGAGAAAAAACATGATAAGTAGGACAGACAACTGAAACAAGACATGTTTGTAATAGTATGACAGGCATAATTTGATGATTGAATTAAACAAAGGAAAACTGTCATACTGTACTCTGAGTACCCTACTTCTAAAGAGAAGCCTCACTAATACAAAAAAAAAGAGCCTAGAAAAAGTACAATATATTAAATGAAAATGAAAAAAAACCACCATCACCATTTTCCATATTTTTTCCCTTTCAAAAGGATCAAGTCCAAATTTTCCAGAGAACTGAACTCAAAAAGGGAAGTAGATGTAGAAGCCCACTATGGAACTTCCAAGATAGCTGGAAGACAACAGAAACTAGGTGAGTGGGACTTATGGCATATTCAGAAAGCAGAAAGCATCTAATGCAAGACAAAATTTGACAATGCAAAATATTAGATCAACAAAATTTTAGACCAACAAATACCTACAATATATTTGTCTTGATTTAACATCGAGACTGAAGTGAAAATGGACCTACAGAATGGCTACCCAAACTCATCACCCAGCTGTGCTCTTACAAAGGTCAAAGATGAGCCAGGAAGACAATTTATTTTCTTGGGAGGAAAGAAGTTGAGAACAATTCTGTCCTGTTCATGAAATAATAAAAACAAACAAAAAAAAAAACCAGCAAAAAACCCCCAAAAAACAAACAAACAAACAAAACCCCAAACCCAAACATTTTTTTCCAAGGAAACAACATGCATATGTTCCCAAATCATAAATCTACTCCAGCGTGTGTCTGCCCTGAGTAGATTCATGGTTTGGGAACATATGCAAGTTGCTCCCAAAATAGCATTTTGCCTCTATATTTCCCCTCATATAATTCTGATTATGTATTAAGTGCAGAACAAAGTGACTTAGCTCTGGACCTTTACATTATCTGACAGTTTTGAAAAACAAAATATTTTCTTGCAGAGTCTGTATGCTGCTAACTCTCCCTACAGTTCTAGGGATATTCACCTTATATCTAAAATTTTCACGAGCAGGTGTGCTGGTACTTAGTGTTTTAATAATTAAATAACACTCTGTCCTAACAGATGAGTTTCCTGTGTACTCAGATATTATTTTAACTAAAACACTGTAATAACAAAAGGAATAACTGTTCCTGCTTTTCCTCAGATACAAATTAGATAAATTAATAAACACATAGAAGAAGCTTGGTAACTGCAGAGATTGTGACAGGTAATAGATTACTTGCTAGGATGGGTAATTTTCTTCACAGCTGTATTTTCTGATAAGGCAGCAAAATAGAAAATATGGTAAACTGGTACCTTTGCAGTATGTTGTCATAATCATTTCTGCTTTAAAAATGTTATCATGTCAATAACTCCATCTTTTAAAAAAGTGCAATCTGCTACCAGATGCTAACATCATTTTTATTTATTCCACAACAGATTTCTCAGAATAAGAAAATTGATCAGAGTTATTCCATTTTCTTCATTAGAATAATTTACAAACTGAATACTGGTAGTAATTATTGCAGCAAGCAGCAGCACATTGCTACTTTATACCACTATAGCTTGGCTAGCTAAATCAACAATGCATTATAGAGAAAAAGACCAAATCCCTGCTTCCTTGATACTCACAACACAAATAATCTATCAGCAATCAAATCTAGCAACACAGGGCTGTAAGAACCAGCCAATATGTGTAATTTTTCTTCCCATATAAGCAATATTTTTACAATATGGTTGTTACCAATATGCAATATGTAGAGCACAGACTTTATCAAAAACTCATGTAATCCCAGGTGATGACGTGAAGCTGTTGAGAGATTCCCTAGGTGCTATCACTGAACATACTATTTTCACACTGTCTTCCCCTTTGATCCAACAGTTCCCTCTGGCATGAGTGAGAAAATCCTAACAGACAAGCTTTGGATAAAACACACCTCTAGTTAAGCTGTCCTAATACCCCTAATTCCCATTTTCTTCCACTGCAACTGTGGAGGTTCCTCTGGATTGTTCTCCTCTCAGATTTAGATGCTAAATTCAGTGCACTCTTTGCCCAGGTCTGGACTGACCCTGTTGTGCTAGAAATTGCTGTGACTTTGCAATTAGAAATGCACTTCCATGGCAATCCTGAGAATCCAAATGATTATAAATGCTGTGTATGATTGACCAGTGCCCAGCACTGTACAGTGTGCTAAGATTAATTACATTTCAAAGCAAAAAAATATTTCACTAAAGCTTTAAATTGCCCACACAGTCATCTACATTAATCATCTGGTTTCATATCAAAACTGTTCATTTTGGCTACATGTTTTATTGGCTGAATATTAATTTCTTATTTGCTCAGTCCTGCTTCTGACTCAGAGCAGAGTCCATGAATATCACTAACTTTTAATTAGTGTTGCATTAAAACAAAAAACCCAAAGTATATGCATCTACATCAATAACAGATGCATCCAACTCAGCAAATCAAAGCATGTGATACTAAGAACTAATTAACAAAACTCTGCTCCTAGTGAAAGTATCTGTACAATATTAAAGCTAACAGCTGGTTACTTCTTCAATGTTTTCTTAGCCATTAACTCACTTTATTGTAAAGATAGTCCAGTACTGTGCAAAATTCTTTCCTTGTAAAGAGGAGGATTTTTTTGTTTGTTTCATCCATACAGTAGCTGTAACCACCTTTGTTCCAATGAAGTGATAAGGTGGGGGAAAACTATGCAAAAAAAAATTTAATCAAAAACCAAACCCAAAGACCTTCCATTTGTTTCAGAAAAAGACACTGAATTAGGCCTAACCTCATCAGGAACAGGTTAACAAAATTAATAAGGATCTGAAACTCACAAATCTCCCAACTACCTGACAAGAGACCTGGTCTACCTCACCTAGCACAGAACAGCATACAAGTGAAAAAGGAAACTCTCTTTGCTGAAGGTGCCACATCTTCTTTCCACTTTCCCATTTAGACTCAATGAAATAGATTAACTAATCCAGTGTCAGAACGAAGAATAATGGATCAGAATAATCCTCTGTATGGTGCCAATACACCTGCAAGTGCTGGTGATGCTAAACAGGCTTTTTAATTATGCATTTACAACAGTGCCAGCAGGCACTGTTATAATGTCTAAATCGAAAATTGTTTAGATTACTCTATCTATCAGTTCATAATCTCTGTTTAACAAGACTTGCTAGTGGCAACTTCAGAACCAACCTTGAAAATCACCCTGAACTCTAGCAGATTAGGAAAATATTTGTGCTCTGTAAAAACGGGCATGTCTGACAAATGCCAGACAAAAGCATTACACAGCATAACAGAGTCTCATGCATCACATGGGTTATACTCATCTATACTCCCTCAACTTCATATGAGGCTGTCCACTGCTAACCAGTATAGAGCAAATAATTTCAGTCCAGCTAACAGGATATGAATAAATTTACAAGTAGGCCACCTTTGCCTATCCTTGAGAATGTAGACCTTTTCTAACACGATGGATGTAAAGCCACTGTCACTTTACACCATTTTCTTTATTTTCCTGCTTTACATTACTCTCCCAACTTTCTACAATCCCCTCAAAAGTCAGATAAAAATGTCTGTTTACCTGATAAACATGTTTTTCTGAGACTTTGGAGACATTTTATCCATCACATGTTTGTCCTAAGAAAAGCTTACTTGTTAACAAAAGCTGGAATAACTTGACATATGTAATGTGTAATCAAACACTCTTGGTTTTGTTTTCATTAGCTGGAAAAAAGACTGGTAAATGCTGGGTAAAAGTATCATTTGCTTAAGAGACCCATGGAACAACATGTTATTGTTAGTAGTAGGAAAGAAGAGCAGTTTATTCTCTGGCCCATCTAGAACTATGAGTAGTAGGTAGAGTTGGCTTGGGTGAAAAATCTGACATTCTTCAGCGAAAAAAAGCTTATGGACAGAGCTTCCCTAAATCAACTGCAGCTACAGCCATATAATAAATCTGTGAATAATTCCTCTTGGACTCGTGGCCTGTTAGTTTCTTGTAGTACATGAAACTGCAAAACTTATCAGGACTTTCCTTTCTGCATAGGGACAAACAAAGTGTTGAAAAATGGGTAAGCATAAATGAAAAATAAACTTTTATAAATGTTGGTAAATAACAGTGTCCTGGAGAAACTATAAACTATCATTATCGTTCTTAAACAAGTTTTTGCATGAATAGTTTAAAAAATTTATACGTCACATCCATGTATTTATTCTAGCAGTAACTCAATATCATCCCTTCATTTAAGTATTTATACCCGTATAGTACAGTGACTTTGATTCTGCATCAGCTATGAAAGCTGTCATACATTTGAAACAATACCAAACCATACTTTAGACAAGGGAACCAGATGTGTACAGTGAGAATAGATGCACCCATCACAAGGAAATAATTACATCTGCAGTAAAATGCAGTCAAAGTAGATTAATAAATTAATTGGGTTCTGTACTTTTCAGCACCGACGTTCCCATAAGCAAGCCAAAGCTCTGGAATATGTAGCTACTCCAAACCATATCTATCACAATATACAATTCAAAATACTGATCATATAAGATAAAATGACAAGTCAGACTTTAAAGGTTCTAAAATCCTTGATTAAATCCATGGATAAAATGCAGAGGAAGAAATTTACTCAGCTGTGACAGAGAACAATTACATTATGTTAGTTCCATGTCTTAATGAAGTCCATTAACAGTTTTTTTGTGAAAATATTTCTTCTTGCCAAGGAGCTCATACGTCCTCTCTTTGATTTCATAGCTCAACATCTGATGCAAGCTGCAAAATTCAAAGATACAAATACACAAACAATGAAGATGATTTCTATAAATGAAAGCTTGCAGATAACAACTACATTGTGGAATTAATCAAACAGGGACTTGGAGGAGAGACAACCATTGTACTTAAAATGTTTGGTTTGTTTAAAAAACTCCATTTAGCATATTGATTTAAGAAGTGATGTATCATCAGCTAGAGATCCCATGGCAGTTGAGAAAGGAAGGAAAAAGTGTAGGTGACAACCAAATTAAATATGTGAATTCACCATGGCCCACAGGCTTTTCCGCTGGGAGGCATTTCCTTCTTTTGGGCACTTTTGTAAGTTTATAAATTTGTGTGACACAAATGGTAAAATCACTGATCTGTGATGGGGTAGGAAGAGACAGAAAATAACCTGCAGTGCGTAAAAATTCAGCCCAGTGATTTTTAGCAATTTTAGATTAAATCGATCTCAGAGACAGAGATTTAAAGATAGCTTCAAGAGTGTAATTATTTAGTTTTATTTTTTTGTATAAATAAATGGTACAGGCATATTTGTACATGATGGTAATGCATGTTTGTAACTGGTTAAACTTACAGGTATCTTACTGGCTTCTCATCAAAAAAGCTAAATGTTGAACCTCTTAAAAGCAAAGAGTGAACATGCAAGTTAACTTTGTCCAATAGCTTGTAGTGCTTAGTAAAGCTGCATGCAGGAACACCATGACAGATGAAAAACATCTGACATGGTGCTATTGTTCTCCCTGTTAGCACCAGTTTCAACAAGGTGGTTTGGGAATAACATCACCCTCAGCAAAGAAGGGCATCTGTGACCTCCTTAAATACTGTCTTGTAATGAGAGCCTGCAGTAGCAGAGGACTGAATACACTGCATTTCATTAATGGTTCAAGTCTGTGCTCCCAGTTCCTGTCTTGGTGTCAAGCCCATGTTATTCTGTGTAATACAAGTTTAGTCCAGTTCATAATGGACAAAAATTACTTTGCATACTCTCTCCACAATCCCTTTTTTCCCCTCAGAAAAGAAAAACAAACATAACCATCTCCACTAGTCTACATAACGTAGTTGCTTAGAAAAGACAAGGATCTGCCCCTTAATTTTTCTCCCTCTAATACTTGTGTCTGGAAGGCAAGAAGAAAAGGCACTGCAGTAGGAGTACTTTAATAATGTCATTGCAAGGGAACTGAACTGTACCAAAGGTGAACAGCATGCATGATGGCATTTGTAATTGTGGCATCTCCTTCTGAAGAAATAAGACGTTAATCCTACAGGCCAGTTTGCTCCTTGATCTGGAATATTCAGCTCACATTTCAATGACTGCAGCTCTATTTCTAAATCTTTCTACCACTGCTAAAGATTTATTACTACTATTACCTGTAGGTGCAATGGACTCTCGCTGTTATTTCAATGAGATTCCTCACACTCAAAGGTCTGCTACGGTTTCAGTAAGTATTCTTAACCTATGTGCATTTCTTGTGATATAGTTAATTCTCAGACCCATATAGATGTACCTAACATTTTGACATCTGTGCTCTCTTCAGTTAAATCTATACTACGGCCAAAAGTCCATGTTAACAAATTAGTTTGGAATCTCTTTCTGTATCCCTGAAGTGTAAAAGAATTTTTAAAAAATAATTTCAACACGCTTTACATAATAAAAGTGTGGATCTTCCCCTGGAGGTTTCAACTGTATAGGAGCACAACTACTAGTTGCATATAACAATGAAATACAGAGTAGCAGAGCCTGGTTTTCCTTTGTTTTATGTCATTTGTGGTCTATTATGTCATCACAGATCTGGTACCCTGCTAATAACTGGGAAAGAACCAAAAGACACTCACTCGTTTTCTCTTACTGTATTCTATGCAGGAACGTGCAAAAAATCTCACCTTTATCTAATGACCTACAAAAATATTTAACAATAAAAGAGAGACTACTATACATAAATGCTTACCTACAACAGCAGGAAGTCATACTCACTGCTATGTAAGGATGGTTTTGGCCAACCTATTAAAATTCAGGAATTTTAAAAGTAGTTCTTAAAATTCAGGACTAAAATTCACAAGTAAAGAAGTGTCAAATACATGTTTGACCGTTGCTGTCTTCTGCATGATAGTATGTGGAGGAACCATGCTGTCAAAACCTAGTATCACTGGAATTGAGTAGGTAAGAGACAACCATAATGCCTGAAGTAGATTTTGCTTTGAAATAAATCCTTAAGTGTCTGCATTTTAAGAAGAAGTGCAATTCAGAAAATCAGCTACTCAGTATTATACTTCCTTGGTTTTCAGTTATTGAATTCTGGTCTTGGCCCTGAAGATAGAATTTCAGTTAAGCCACAAGTGTAACATAACCTAGCATAAATGAGGCTGTTTAAAAACACTTCTAATGAATTCACAAACAGGAGTAATCTTATTTCATCATTAAGATCATTATATTTAGTTTTCATGGCCTTCTTTTCAAGCTTTAAAAGTACTTTTTTTTTTACAACTGGCAAAAAGAAAAACTTGTGATTAAATGTTTACTTAACCATCAACCAGCAAAGACAAGATCTTTAGCTTCCATATTAAATCATAGTCCCCAAAAAAAGATTAGCAATCCCAAAAAAGCTCCTCCTCTCCTCAAAATCATGATGTCTCTAGATATCTGGCCTACACAGAAAATTTGTAGTTACCTAATAGGTGGGAAAACCAAGAAATATCACAAGTACTGAATAGCAAAGAAAACTCAACACAAAATTTTGCTTAAGTTAATTTTAGTTTGAACTTCTAAAAGAAGAGAAATCTCTCTAAAAGGGGAGTTTGTTGCTTCAGCAACAAGTTACATGAAGGAAACCTATCCAAACATGCAGAAGGGAAACCACAGTCTGAGAATAACAAATTGGTTGCAGACTTGTCCATATATTTATGCCTCTAAGGATGTGTGCAAGGTGTCTAGTGATGTAGTGAGGTGTCTAGACATGTTGGAGAATCACTAGGCATGTGGATGCCTGAATCTTTATGAAATGGTAAGGTCCTGCAGTCCTTTATTCACAGATGTTTTGTCACATGCTGCCAGATTTCTGACAGATCCAGAGAAAATAAGGAGAATAAATAACTCAAGCTGTATGATCTTGACCACACAAATTTATACCCAAGTTTCTGTTTAAACCAGCAAGCCTGTGTACAACCCATGAGTTCAGAACACTCTTT
>NW_010100842.1:39525-51473 GCF_000699245.1 Pterocles gutturalis
AAATCTCTAGTCAAGTGCAAAAACTGCAATATCTTCTTTAGTTATAGGAAGCTAGAAATGTTGTATATTTACAGACAGGTTTTTTGTTTTTTTTTTTAATTTCTGGACTCAGAAAAATTTGGATTGGGAGGGACCTTTGGAGAGCTATAGTCCAAACTCCTGCTAGAGGCAGGTTACCTTCAGAGCTAAATCATGTTGGTCCGGGCCTTTTTCAGTAAACTTTTGAAAATCTCCAAAAGACCCCACAGCTTCTCTGTGCACTGCCTCCTAGTATTTGACCACCTCATTGTTAACTTTCTTCATTATATCAGAAGTTCCCTGTTTCCAACTTTTGACCTCTTGTGCTTCTCTGAGAAAAACCTGACTCCACTTTTTCTATAGCCCTTTTCAATTATGTCAACAAATAGTAAAGACAGATCCGCTCTTAGATGTCTTTTCTGCAAGCTAAACAAACCCAGTTCACTTTGCTTCTTACATGCCATGTATCCCAGCCCTCTAACCATCTTACTGGTCCTTTACTGGAGTTGTCCAAATTTGTTAATCTCTTCTTTCATGTGGCTCCACAACAGAACAGAGAATCCCACATGTGGCCTCACTAGTGTTGAGAAGGGAAGATAATCACTTCTCTCGGCTTACTAGCCATTCTTGACAATGCAGCCCGGAATGTGGTTAACCTTCTTTGCTGCAAGGCATTGCTGACCCATGTTCAACTTGTTTCCTGCTAGGATCCCTAGATCCTCTTCTGCAGAGCTGTTTGCTACCTAGCAGGTCAGTGCCTAGCCTGTAGCAGTGATCTGCATCATTCTATCCCAGGCAAAGGACTTGTATTTGTCATTGATCATTTTCATGGTAAGTATTTGTTGTGGAATATAAAATTGCCACAAAAGATCAGTGCAAAACCAGAATGAAATTAAGTTGCAAACATCTGGTAAGCCAGTACTTTTTAAACTACAGGGGGAAAAAAATCAGTAATCATCTGGTATTGCTCATAGAGTTCATAAGCACTCTACATCAACTACCGAGCCTCTAGGGAGCACTTCCTCCCATGTAAAAGGACTGTCTGGATTACAATAACGTTGGGTTACATTTAGTAGATTTTAAGACAGAGTAGTCATAGGAAGCATTGCTTTAAACCAGCTAACATGCAAATTGGTAATCAGTGCAGAAGTGGTAGGCACATGCGTGTTGTCCCGGACTGAAAACTGCTTCAGCTCAAAAGTCCTAGTTAATGCCCCTGATAGTGTTCTTCCTACAAATATTATACAAAATGTGATTATTATATACTAACAGAGAAAACTCTTACATCAAGGCATTATTTGGCATTAAATGTGGTGTGTCAGAAAAAATTTTATTTCCAAAGTAAGCTGTTCATTGTTATTCATATTCACAATACCTGTATTATTATCAAAATACCTGTATTATACTATCAGCCTACTGATTTACAATGACACTTGAGTTCTTTAGATGGAAGAAACTGTCTGCATGGCTAATTAACTAAAATATATTTTAAATATAAAGATTATTTATGGTTTTGTTACTGTACTGTGAGCCCTTATAAAGGACTTGGATCAACACATTGCTTAACAAGGTGATAAGTAACACAGAACAAAAAAAAGACTATTCATGGTCAAGAGATTGTTCAGTCTAAGCTTCATACAGAACAGACCGGCGAGAATATCAGGAAGCAATGAACAACTATTGGCCTCCAGAAAGGTTGGCAGTCAGGGCATATGAGTGCCTAATCAGTTGTCAGGTTTTGTTAGCATGAACATTAAAATGGTATAAAGAAGATAATCACTTAATCTTGGAACCTTTATACGATTTTTTTTCTAGTGCTAAGGTGTTACAGTACAAAAAAGGGATGGAGGTATCTGAAAAAAATATGCCAAGTGGGGCCACAAAGACTGGCATCATGGGCGAGTCAAGCAGGAGTCATCCTGTATCCACTGCTAGCAATTGTGACAGCAGTGTAGCTGTCAAGAATCTTGCACACGATGGTGAGCACTTACAGGTCCCATGGAAGAACCAGTGAGAAGATGGTCAGCAGGGGCATAGCATGCTGAACTGATATAGCTGGGAAAGGCTAGCTTTGTTTAGCTCAGGGAAAAGAATGTTTCCTTATTCCAGAAGTAGAGATGCTGGAGAAAGAAAGGGACAAAATTTTAATTTTACACAAAAAAATTCTATAAAACTAAAGAACAATATGCATGCAAAGACACAAAAAAAATGTTACGTTGGAAAGTACACCCAAATCAGAGCTCAGAGTCCATTTCTGAGCTGCATGTAAAACCAAAGGGATAAGATGCAGGCAGGAAAAAAAACAAACCATCATCTTCAGTCCTGAGCCCACAACCTCTCTCATGAAGGTACAGTCCTGCTTCATCTCTGCCAGAACCCAAGACGGCAACACGGATCCACATATGTGCAGAAGTTGACAAGTACAGCCAGTTTAAGGGGCAGGAAAGGAGGCCTTTCTCTCATGCTTAGTGACATGTCACTACAACCTTGGAAAAATTTTAGCAATTCAGCTTCTCTCTTTTTAATAAAATAACTGCTTGGAGATGAAAAAACATGTTATTTTATTATTTAACTCAAAAGGCTTTGAGAAACCAGTTCATTATTCTGATCAGTAGTTTTATCATGTAACTTTACGGGCTCTGAAATGCTGCTGGTGATCGATCAGCAGTGACCTCAAGCTCATACATGGATCAATAGGGAGGGAATTTGGAAAATAACCCTGGTGCAAGTAAATAAAAAAATGCTCTATGAATATTGTCACATGCTTTTAATTAGCTAGCAAACTATCATGACATGACGTGAAAAATCAGTTTTTACAACTGAGTCAATGACTACTTTTTTCAATAACAAATTACATGTTCTTACTGTGTTCCTTAACAGTTTAGAAAACTGCCTGGAAAATAAATATAGTGTATGTGTACCAATTCCACCTTATAACTCTTAGCACTGGTCCCATGACTTTAGTATTCTAACAACATTAAAGCCCTCTGGATTATGGATTTATAATTATGAAAAAAAATTATGCCTGTCTGGAAGACCCCAGTCAGAGTGTAATTATGATGTGAAATCACAACAGCAAAGTAATTGAAATGCATGGCTGTGAAGGTCTCATTATGATCATATAAAAACGCTTTCACTAAGCATTCACTGCCCTGGTGAATATTTTGCATCACTGGAATTAAGGTTATGCTGTCTGCAAAGGCTGTGTATCTACATTGGTTATAAAAAACATGTTGATCAGTGTTAGTCAGATATATTTCTATTAGCAATGTTCAAGTAATATCAATTTTTTTTTGTGAAATTATTGATAAAACCATCAGGTGCTGCAATGCCTTCAATACACACTGGGAAACAAATGGCTTATCTCTGTTCTTTCCTGCTTTTGTATGTTGATCTTTTAGCACAGAATTATTTGTTTGTTAATACCACAACACAGAGGCTAGTGTTATGTTGTTACATAAGGAAGATTTGGGGATATCCATTACAACTTCTATACTTTAGGCATGAGAATACATTGCTTGCATGCCTAAGTCTTCCAGAGTATTTTCCTTAACTTATCAGCCAGCACCATTTATATACACACACACACATATAGGTATATATATCTATGAGGTACTTAACAGCTTCTGTACTGAATTTTAGTTAAACATTTACAGAGTCATTCCAATATATCTCAAGACAGTGTTGTAAGAAGTCTAGCGACAGGAAAACCTCAACCTTCTTCTTGACATGGGTCAGACCTTAACAGGTGGCTGCGAATCATCATGGCCAGCTGCTACTGCAGGGACAATACTCCCCACTCCCAAATCCAGACACCTCTGTAATGCTTATATCAACCATTTAAATTAAATGCTATTTTTAGAAAACATAATGTGTTTGCCCCCAAATTTCAATTATATGTAACACATGTAACAAAGAAAAAGCCTTACGGCCATGATCTCCACACTCGTAACTTGACAATCAGAGAAGCCAGGACTACTAAAGTTTTTGGAATGTCTTAATTATTAAAAGATCTGTTCCCCAGTTTAACATTTAATATAAGTGGTAGGAACTACATATGCAGATCAGTTAGCTAATGAATGTCCTCTTAATGTTGCATAACCTTGCTTTTTTCTTTATTTCAAAATGAACTAAATGCAGAGACGTGCTGGATACCCTTTTCTTGTTATCATCCTGGAGAACAAAGACAAATTTGACCCCTCAGTTTCCTGCAAGGGTGCGTGTGGTTAAACAAACACGGTTATCAGTAATTAAAAAATGGGGTTGAGATCCATCATTTTTGTTACAGGAACTGAGAGGCCGTATAAAATTGATTAGTAGGGTTAAAGATGTCCTGAACTGCCAAGTACTGGGGAGCAATATCACATTAAAAGCAAGTGTGCATATGCTGCTCTTAGAAAATGTATTCTGTATTATTATCTGCACTAACACAGTACCCTTTATCTTGAGATACCTTTTTGGTTATGTTTGTTTGTTCCTCTTCTTTCTCTCTACTCTTTGAATTACTTATAGAGATCCAAACTGGGGACACTAGTGAATGACATCAAGTTGGGTGGTGCAGTTGACACACCTGAGGGAAGGGATGCCATCCAGAGGGACCCGGACAGGCTTGAGAAGTGGGCCCGTGTGAACCTCACGAAGTTCTACAAGGCCAAATGCAAGGGCCCGCACATGCATCGGGGCATCCCCAAGCACAAATACAGGCTGGGTGGAGAATGGATTGAGAGCAGCCCTATGGAGAAGGATTTGAGTGTGTCAATTGAGGAGAAGCTGAATATGAGCCAGCAGTGTGCGCTTGCAGCCCAGAAAGCCAGCCATGTCCTGGGCAGCATCAAAAGAAGCGTGACCAGCAGGTGGAGGGAGGTAATTCTGCTCTGCTCTCATGAGACCCCACCAGGAGTACTGCATCCAGCTCTGAAGTCCTCAGTACAAGAAAGACATGGACCTGTCAGAGCCAGTCCAAAGAAGAGCCACAAAAAAGATCAGAGGGCTGGAGGACCTACCATATGAGGACAGGCTGAGAGAGTTGAGATTGTTCAGCCTGGAGAAAAGAAGGCTCTGAGGAGACCTTTGAGCAGCCTTCCAGTATTTCAAGGTGGCCTACAGGAGAGAGGGGAAGGCACTCTTTATCAGGAGTGTAGTGTAGGATGAGGCTAATGGTTTAAGCCAAAAGAGAGGAAATTTAGATTAGATATTAGGAATAATTTATTTACTGTGAGGGTGGTGAGGCACTGGAAGACATTGCCCAGGGAAGTTGTGGATGCCCCCTTCCTGCCCCATCCCCGGAGTTGTTCCGCCAGGTTGGATGAGGCTTTGAGCAACCTGGTCTAGTGGGAGGTGTGCCTGCCTGGTCAGGGGGTTGGAACTAGATGATCTTTAAAATGCCTTCTGGCCCAAACCATTCTATGATTCTATAAAATGGCTATAAATAGACATGTTTATGCACCTTCTTTCTGTAAGAAATAGATCTGAAAACTCACAGGTTCAACATGACAAATACAATATTTTTAAATTTGTGTAAACAAGCTATATACCAAAGGGATCATTTGCATGCAGCCTGTTTAAACATAAACACTTAGATAATTAAATTTTTTCTATTAGAAGTTTAATCATTGCACTGTACAAATAAGCAGAGTGGTTCATTTCTAACAAAAAATGATCATATGTCAACGAATGCCTCAAAGGACCCAGCCATCTGAGAACTCAGCTCCTGTTTCTACTCATGAACCCCTGACACAGAGTGAGGCACAGAGATATAAAATAGGGTGACTATGGTTCACTTTATTGAAACATATAGAGCCAAACTGCTAGTATAGATATGTCAAGAATCCAACCTGTCATGGACTTAGTGGTCTACTGAGAAAGCTTCTGTGCTATTTAAATAGCACAGGTAACTTTGTGCTATTTAAAATTCTGAATCTAATTCTGATCCAGTTGGTATATGAAGGTCTTTCTAATTGACAGTGAGCAAAGGAATAAAGATCAGGAAACTGAGCTAAAGCTAAAATGAGACTACTGCTACAGAACCATGCATTGTAAAGATGAAGGGAACAAACAGTACATCTGCTAGAAGTCAAAGGTTCCTAAATATTTTATAAGAATCCCTTCTTTTCTGTAATAGCCTGGGTCCTTCAGGCCCAAACCCCTTATCTACACACATACATCAAATTTTCTGCCACATCCCAAGACTCCATGATCCTACCTCCCCTCTTCCCTGGGAAACCATTCCTACACCCTTTCTCCACAGCCCTGTCCCATGAGAACCTTGCTTTATCTGTTGTGCCCCAGCATACCCACTGAGGGCAAGCATGGACCTTCTTGCAGCACTGCTGCTCTCACCGAGTCACACAAGGCTGGCTCAGCCTGCCTATTTGCTATACTGCAGGAGGGAAGAGTCAATAGGATGAGACATAGCCCGTCCCCAACAACCGAACAGACACAAAAAGTGTACCCCAGGCTCATCTTCAGCCATTTGTCCTGCTGACTTCTGTCCCCCCAACTCAAAATAAACATTATACTCTTTGGATGGCTCGAGAACAGTTATTGGGATAAAAGGACTAAAAGACAAAAAGAGGGAAAAGGCTAGACAGCATCTTCCCTGGATTCCTTGCATTTCCCAAATTTCATTCCACCTCACCCTTGGGAAGGCTCCTATGCAGTATGACAATGTTGCTGGACACTTGTATTATCTACTCTTTATTACACCTGGATAAATCCAGCAGAACTCCAATACTCCAAATGTAGTTTGTTCTGATTGTTTAATTGGTTCATCTGGATGTCTGGTCTTGTATACGAGAAAAAGAATTATCCCTCTCCTCTGAAGTTTTACTGTGCAGTCTTCCACCTTAGTGATTTATTTATACTTATTGACTGAAAAAGAAAACAATTATCTAAAAAATAAAATTATTATCTTCATTAAATCCATATTAGCTTTCAGTGCACTTCACGGATTGCTTCTATATTCAATAGAAATGTTTTTATAAGCATTGGTGTTGACAAGTACATATTTAGGTGTGCTGCAACACTTGCAAGAGAACAAAAACAGAGAAAAGACTGCACTTACCAAGCCATCCTGATCCAGAATTGGGTATACACATATCTGTTTCAGCACTGGGCAACACAAATCCAACTACAAAAACTTCAACCCCATCAGCCATTAGTGCCATTCCCAACACAAAGAAGAGGGCCCATTGGAAACGACCATGGCCACATTCTTGAATTATCAGTTCGTACTGCTGTGCTAGTTCTTCTTCATCAGCTTTCCTCTCTGTTTCCAGTTCATTACGATCTTTATATTCATCACGCATAGGCTGACCCAAGGCCACCATGCCATCCTTGCCCTGCCCCATGTTGGGGATTCCTTGATACTCCCCTTCATAAATTTCATCTTCTTCATCATGCCCTTCCGTTGCTTCACTTGAACCTTCATCATCATTAGCTTCTGCACCGTAATTTCCTCCTTGGACATAGTAATCATCATCATCTTCCTCATCCTGGAATCGGCTGTAGGACCTCTGTGTGTAGCCATCCTGAGCTTTGTCAACAGCTTTATTCACTTTCTTCACTGCTTGCCTCTTCACCTCTTTGGCAATATCTTTCGCCCCTTTCACTAATGAAGTCCTGTCTTTGTATGTTTCCTCCATTTTGTATCAAAGAAAGAGTGCTGTTATGCTGCAGAAGGACCTGCTGAATACTATTTAGAATATCTGTGTGTTGGATATCAGTAGAAAAAGCCCAAGTACATGTGAAGCTGTAATATTTAACCTGAAAAATATGAGAGAAAAAAGTTTATATTTTGCTTCTGCTCAATTGCTTATTCATTCTGACACAGTACCATGCCAATCTTCATTTAAGCACTGGACACCACAGTTCAGTGTTTCAATACAAACCCGGATGTTTTTTTTTAGAGATGCAAATATTCCAGGTTACAAGGAAAATTCTATGAAGAGAAGTCTAATATCTCTACTGGTTTTCAGAATGAAATGCATTACATTCTAGTCTTTCAATGGATAGCAGGTTCTGTTCTGAAAGAAAACCAGCAGTTCCATGCACCACACATCATATTGACTCTGCTTGCAGTGTCCTTCCCCATTGGAGCACCCTGCTGTGTAATAAAAGGCTACAAATACTATCTTTTCTCTCAATGAGTTACCGTTAAATATCTGTCCTCTGTCCAGGCTCCCACTTACACAAATCTTGTGGGGAGTTAATATTCCTGAGTTCTCTACCAGTCTCTCAAATCCGACTGAATTTGTCCATTGCATTCACAGTGCATTCACACTGAGCCTTAGCAATATGTAGTCCCACCCTGAAAAAAATCAGTGCAGGGTGCTGGATGAATGGAAGTGGTGGCACTTTCACACTTTGGAGATTTACGGGACCTAAATCATGGACAGACACATCCCTCTCTCCCCTGTCCATAATGACAGTAGAGGTAGCCTGGAGCAACTGTGCTATCATCAGCTAATTCACCCCAGACTGTGTTAGTCCAGCATGAGGTCACACCAATCCAGCTGCATGAAAGCAACAAGACATTCTGTCCCAGTCCCCCTCCCTGCTCCCCTGCTGTACTTTTCCATCTCTTCCTTTATGCAGCCCCAGGATCACAAGTACAGACACAATGAGTCAAGTGCAGCTTGCTTATCTGACTGAAGACTAACCACTCCCTTCTTTTCTGGACAGTTTTAAGGCATATCAGCAAGGCAATTTGCTCATAACACATTTGCACGATCACTGGGGTTAGTAGAAAGAAATGTCAGCAGCATGCAAGCAGAGGGAAGAAAGAAACGCAGGATCCTTCTTTGGCACCATTCCATAGTTAGAACAGCTGAAATCAATTACAAAACTGCACCATTACTCATGCGTCTAGAGTTAAGGGGGTGCGAATCTGGGTACTGCAACAGGATTGCAGAAGCCTCACCTCTGGGAGAAGGCAGACTAGAATTTCTGTAGCAGTGCTTCCAAGAAAACACCGCCTGCTTCCAGCTTGGGGAAGAAGTTATTTTTAACCATAATCATTTTAATGATATATTTTCCAGCATAACATCAGAAGAAGCTGCAGTAGTACAAATAAGGAGGTAGTGAGATGTAATGCAGGGGTAAGAACAAATGGCTGGAAATTCCTGAAGCAAATCATATTACCCGTGCTAAAGTAGTGTGAACTGCCCCCTGAGCTCCATGGGAGAAGAGCAGGGTAGTGCTTTGAGAAGCTGTGCTTTACTCCTTCAGTTGTAAACACTGTCCCCAGAAGTATATTCCAGACATCAATTTTAAGACTGATACTGTCTGTAAGGATAGGAAGAATTACAGACTGCATTAGATAAACTAAGGACATGATGTACTTCTGATAAAAGAAAAGCAACCCTAAAATCACACAGACATGCAGGTGATACAATTTGAGAAACTAAAAGATATTTCCCTAGCTTTTTTTTATAATGACTACAGAAATTCACCTGTAGTGGAAAATGTCTTTTAGTCCCTTCCTCTAGGTTAATTTCATACACTCTGAACGTTTCTCGAAGAAATCAGATGTGATGGCACCACTCAACTATTCAGTGCAAACTGAAGCATTTATTGGAAGGCAAATGCAGCCTTAAAAAGGCCAGAATATAATATTTATGACTGAAAACTGTAGCCTGATTTTAGGTACATTATGGTCCTTCTAAGTGGGTCATCCTGGTGAATCTTTTATGCTAAGGTAGTTCCTCTAATTACAGCTTTTCAGTTTTCAAAGGTACTCCTTAGAAGTTATTATTTGTGTACTGAATTAGGCATCTGATGTGACTACAGGATCTACTAGCTGTTATTGAACATGCAATGCATAAAAACATTCACTGGGTCTGCTGTAGCCTTCTACAAATGCTTTCAAGAACTTCATGAACTCCTAACAGGTACTCAGAATTCTGAGTGTTAATGATTACAAAGTGTTCCTAGATTTTGACCATTTTAAGTTATTTTAGAGTGTGCACACACCATATTTAGTCTAAACTCTGAATTCCTCTAATTCTTACACTTTTGGTTTGGTTTGGTTTGGTTTGGTTTGGTTTGGTTTTGGTTTTTTGAGCAAGTACAGTCATCTTAGAAGTTGAATGCCATTTTACTGCAGGGTATGTCTATGGAGGGAATACACAAGTTTAGGAATACTGAATAAACACAAAGTCTAAATATGAACACTGGCAAAACTGTGCTTTGCACTCAGAGTGCACCAACCCCGTGAGTTCAGCAAAACACAAATTTGCAAAAGCAACTGAGCTTACACTGTAGTTTATGATAGACCAAGTGTGTTAATAAGGAATTACACTTGTTCAAATTCATTAACAGCATAACTCTGCCAACAAAAACCTGCACATAGACCAAGTCACATTTCTGTCTAGGCAGACAGAAAGATGTACTGAGGATGAAATCAGAAATTTATCTTGTCTAAGTTTCCAAGAAGCACACCTAATTTTGAACAGCTTTGTTTTCTCAATGACCTGAAATCCCTGCCTTAGGGGTGATAAGTAAAAAGGGAAATTATTTACAGCCCATGCATGATAGCTCCCCACCCTTTTAATTATGTTAAACTGATTGACTATGACTAAGTAACTGGAAAGTCTGAAAGAGTGAGGATTAATGACTACCTGAGTAGTGTAAAGCAGCAAAAGCACAGATTAAAGTCTAGCCATACACTCTTGTTTGTAACAACTGTCTTATCCAACAAGTCTGCTGATTTTCACTAAACTAAACATCACATTCCTATTCAACTCCCTAAATTTAAAAAACCAAGCAAACAAACAAGAAACCAAACAACCAGAAAATAGTGATTTCCCCTGAAATAAAAATACTTTCAAGAAATTCCTACAAAAAAATTTCCAAAACACTCAAAGATGCATGCACAAAAAAAAAATTGTTTGCTCTAATGTTTATTCTTTTCCATCCTACTATATTCACTAATTTCAGTATAGTTACCCCTTTGTACATATTGTGCTACATCTAAAATAAAGGTTGGACATTACAAAATAAATCTGTGAAGAACCATGAAGATGTAAATCTATGAGATGCCAGAAAACCCATTCCCACAAAGACTTATATCTTTGCTTAACAGAAGCTGTAAGAATACTTACTGAAGACCAACACATGATATTAACTATATCATATAACTGTATGCATATCTTCAGATAAAAAGTTTTTCAGAATAGACCTGCAGGTCTCACTCAAATAGAGCTATGGCACTTCAAATACAACTGGGGACCCAGTAGAGCATCTTTCCTGCTTTTCTTTTGAATCTGTAATTCCTTTTCAAAGAAAAAGTAAACACTAAAAAATATTTGTTATTTAAGTTGATGCTTTTTTACCCAACATTTTGATTCTGATTTGAGTTCTTTTTTTCTACCTTTATTTTTTATTATAAATGACCTGTGCATGGATACAAGTGTTTTGTTTCTTCTGAGTTTATCTGTTGCTCCACATTAGTCCTCATCTGAAGGTATAATCTTCCATTAGATCATAACTACTCCAGTTATACTAGTCTGATGTGTTGAATTATTTTATTTCCAGGTGAAATATAGGCACCTGAACTATGCAAACTCACAAACAGAAGATGCTTTACTCTTGCATGTGGTCTGAATTATTTAAAAAGGGTCAGAAAAAAAATATTGCTGTGTCATGTGTTCAAATTTTGCTAAACTTCTCCAATAATTTTTATATGGTACAGTTCAAATAACACAAATTATGTAATCCTGAGCCATATGCAGAGGTACAACCCATCCTTGAATTTACTGGAATACCTACAAACTTCCTCCCCACCTCTTTGTGCACATAACTATTCTAGAAGAGCGGTAGTTTTATTGTTCCAGGGCAGTACTTGCTTCAGTGTGCCCTGATAAAGAAGAGATACCTCAATAAAAGGTATCTATTTATAGAGGTATTATATATATTTACTTATAGAATTA
>NW_010100843.1:0-18547 GCF_000699245.1 Pterocles gutturalis
GACCGGCCTGTCCCTGGGGGGAAGGGGGGTTGGCTGTGCAAAGGGGGGTTTTGTTGCTCTGCTTGTGTGGCTTGCTAGCAAACCTGTGGCAGGGAAGGTGAGGGACCCATGGGTGCTGCCAGGCTCCAGGTTTGGTCTCATAAGTTCCCCAGGGGTGACTGGTGCTAATACACTTTCCTCTTAGAATTCAGAATTGTTTCTTGGCTTGAAAACCATCTGAGGTGGCCTTCATTAAGCAGTTTTCCACGTTTGCCTTGTACCTTGAGGAATATGCCTCTTTTGTTGTTTGTTTGGTGGTTTGTTTTTTTTTTTTTTCCTGTTGAAAAGCTGGTATCTGCAGGTGCTTTGTGAGCCCCACTGCCTTGTCTGTCAGGTGTCTAGTGGGAGGTGTCCCTGCCCATGGCAGGCGGTGGGACTGGGTGATCTCTAAGGTCCCTTCCAACCCAAACCATCCTGGGATTCTAGCAGCACTTCAGAACTGGATGATGTTGAAAGGCAGCAAAACTGAATGCCAGGGAGAGCAAAATGGCAACAAGGGTTGAAGAATTTCCTGGCTTTGGATATTTTCTGGCACTGATTGGAAATTTTTTTTAGGACTTTGGAGTCTGTTTGGGCACAAAATTGCCAGGTCTGTTGTAGCGCTGCGTTTGCAATAGTCTGAGGGTTTGACTGCAATGAGCATGTAGTGCGATTGGGGCATAAGTGATTTCAGCTCTAAAGGGAAAAGACCATGGGGAAGCGATAAGTAGCTTTTTCATTGCAGAATGTGTGATTATTTTAGAATGAAACCTGCAAAGGGTCAGAAGCCCTGTTTCTGTTTAAAAACCCCCACAAAAACGCACGCACGCAATAGTTATACAATAATTTAATGTAAATTCCTAATGGGAGCAGAATGTTCCTGTCTTAATATGGCAGGTGGACATGAACTTCAAAAAGGAGGTGTGGTTCCTGTGTTCCTTAGATTGAGAGTTTGTTGCTTTGCCTCCTTCTGTATTTCTGTCACATTAGCAACCACGATATATTTTTAAGCAGTAAAATATAGTCCTACCATTGCATTTGAATTTACTTCTTTAAGGTAAAGGTAATGTTATGTTTGTACCCAACTTTTTTGATTTTTTTTTTTTTTTTTTAGTACAAAGTTTAATTTGGAAGCAAAAACTTAACAGTTCTGGTACAGTCATGGATTCC
The DNA here is from genome assembly GCF_000699245.1 of Pterocles gutturalis. NCBI lineage: Eukaryota > Metazoa > Chordata > Aves > Pterocliformes > Pteroclidae > Pterocles > Pterocles gutturalis. The sequence goes on from NW_010100843.1 coordinate 1,189, forward strand.
TGTCCTGTGAACAAGCTCTTAGCTGAGACCCCGATGTGCTTTCCCACACTAGGATTCAGCACTGGCAAGTCGTCGTGTGGGTGGGGAGCTGGTAGGAGTAGATACTGCAGCCTTACAGCAAGCATTGCATCTGAGCCCTCTCTTTGGCCACTTGTCATTTTCCTGTTTCAGCTTTGTTCATAGTCCTGTTCTGGATTTGAGTTTGCAGCGGGCTTGTGGCTCCACGAGTTCACGGGTATAGACCAATTTTTCCTGTTTGTGCTTGAATTCCAAGCTTTGGAATGCTTAATAAAGTGTGGCATTTTGTGCACAGGTGGATTAAATTTTCTTCACAAGTATTTATTGAATTTATGTTTAATCTGTCTGATCTTAGCTTGCCTCTGCTTGAGCCTGAGGTCAGTAAAGCTTTTGCAGTGTTTTTCATGAGTAACAATATGTGATTTTATAAGGTAAGTTAGCATTCAATTTAATGAACTGTGAGTTATATTTCATATAGTTTATGATGTAATATTTCCTGAGGCTTTCACCAGGTTTTGGATTATGCAGTACTTTTTTCCCATCCTTCATTAAAAAAGGGGGCCCTGGAAATCGTGTGTAAATATTGCTGTTTCAATGCGCGTTGGCTTTGTGACAGTGTGGATGTGTTGGGGAAGCTGACTGTGACTGCCCTGCTGCACGATCCAACATTAAAGTGATGCTTTCTGCTACAAACACAAACATTTTTGCAGTAAGCAGGTTTTTTCTTCTTCCTCTCCCCTCCCAAAATAATTTAAAAAAGAGATTGGAAAGAACAAAACTATCAGGAGTTGCAGGCTCCCACACAACTTCGTATTAAGAATGGAGAACTTTTGTATGTCTGCTTTTCACTGGGATTTTGCTGCTTGTCGGCAGTTATAGAGAATTATTTTAATTCCGTATCAGATTCCTAATCTACAGCAGCTTTTTAACTAGGCTGAGAATTAGAATAATTTCTGCCAGTAGAGAGGAGTAATTAAATAAGCTTTCCAAGTCCTTGTTGCATGTTTGCTGTTTTGTTTTAAAGGTGTAGTCCCTGCTGTTTACTCTGACTTGCAATGGTGCAAGGACAAGAAGGTTTGTGGTGTGGTTTGTTCGTGGTGTTTTTTTGTGTTTTTTGTGGTTTTTTGTTTGTTTGTTTGTTTTTATTTTTTTAGAAAAGAGGTTTGGGAGGATTCTTCTATCACTTACCCCTTTACAGTGTAAGTTCAAGTTTTGGGTTAGGGAGACACTGTCCCCCAACACAAGCTTAATGGCATTGAGAATACTCATCTTTAGCAGTCTTCTCGTACAAATAGAGGAGATGATCTCCTGTATTCACAGGGTGAGTTTTGGGTCAGGGCCCTAAGGCGCTTCCTTTCAGCTGACTTGTTTCCCAGTTGGACATTAGGTCCGAGAGAAGACAGAACTTTTTGTTCTTTGAATGAAAATGCAATATTTTCTCCTTTCCTTTTTGGTTTTCTCTATTTGCTATAAAGACCCCTCTACCCAACAGGACAATTTCCTGCCTCTGCAGACCAGCCTTAGGTCAGCTTGACTGAAGGTCACCCTGAAAGCTGCAGTAATCTGCATGAGAATTTTGTGAAGTTGAGCTGGAGCAGACTGCCAGCGTGAGCCTCTCCAGAAGTCTGCCAGGAAATCACTGGGATTCTTGGCAATTTTTTCTTAGGGAAGGATGAAAAAGACTCGAATCTAGTTTATGTTGCTTTTATCTGGAAAATCCAATCTTAGTTAATCTACTGCATTGCCTTTTGTTTCAATCTAATTTTCTGGAAATGTTCCCAATCAACTCCCAGGGGACTCGAGACCAATGATTAACTTTTTTTTTTTCAGCTGAAAGCTGGAATCTGCTAATGTGGAGAATAATGGGACTAGTTATTGTGAACAAATTAAACTGCTGTTTTGCTGCACTACGAATTAACTTTCTAAAGCCTTTATGTGTTGGTCCTGGATTCAGACTTTTCTGGTTTAGAAGCCAATCTGGAAGCGGGAGGCTGTGATGAAATACTTCCTTTTTGTCCTCCTCTTTTTCTACAGTCTTTAATGTCATCTTCCCAATGGAGGTTTCACAATGTCTTTTCTTCCCTCTGTCTCACTGGTTCATATCTGCAGGAGTCCTACCAACTTCCAGTGGCACTTGAACAACTGTGATTGCTAGCTAGAGACATTGCTTGTATGGAAAATATTTAAAAATTTTATGTTTGCTCTTCCACTCTGTACATATATAATATTAGAAAATCCCACAGTCGTTATACCACAGATGTGAATGTCATTTATAATCTGTTTTAAAAGTTTTATGTGCATACAATCTGTTCACTCAAATGTTTATCTAAATTAGTACAGCAGACCGGGGTAGCTCTAGGTCACGGGCCAAAACGTTGTAAGTGATTGAGCGTCTTCTGTTCTCACTGGATGCTCAGCACATCCTGATATCAAGCCTGAGAAGCTGGGAGGAAACTAGGAAAAGAATACTGTCTGCTGTGAAACTAACAGCGCGTGCAGCAAGTTCTCTCCTGAGACTTCGCGGTAGCTACTTCACTTTCACAAAGCCTTCTTTTCCCACACATGCTCATTAGTTATCAGGGATTCAAATCTCATCCCTCTGATGAAGGTACATGAGCTTGGAATATGAGCTTTGTGATATATTTAGCTGATCTTTTGGTTAACCTGGATGAGAGAGAGCTTGACAGTTGGCTTTTTTTTCTTTTTTGGACACTTAATGTGTCTCTCCTTGGGGGAAGGAGTGTCTGTGGTAAATACACTTTCAGGCTTTTTTTCCACATTAGAGATAATTTAATTGGACTTGGATTTGTAGGATTAAAAAGTACTTTCAGGTCACCTCCAAGGTGCAATGCACTTCTGAGCTCATGAAGGAGCAGGCTAGCTGGCTGGCTAACAAGCGTGAGCTTTGCAAAGCAGCTGTTTGAAAGGTACATGGCTTCAGCCTCCTGATGGAGATGCTCGTCCCTGTCACCCAGCCTGCTCCTTGTCTGATTTCTTTCAAGTGGTGAATGTACTTTGTGTGGGGAAAACCGGAGCAGCTCTGTGCCGTCCTGGTGCGGGCTGCATGCCTGGCCGCTGCGCAGCTCAGCAGCTCCCTGTGGCTCCTGGCTGGGTTCCCCCATACTGTGTCTGGTCAGCCGGGGATCCAAATTACGAGTTACCACCTCAGTTAACCTTTCCTGCTCCGAAAGGCGTTTTACTAAAGAGAGACTTGACAACGTACTGGCACAGCTTGACTGCATTTTCAAGCTTGCATCCTGTATGTGGGAAAGAAAACCACTAACAAATGTGGAGCGGACTCAGAGCCGGTGCTCCCAGCAGGCAGGTGATTCCCGTTCATCCTCCTCCCGCCCTCGGGAGATGACCGCAGCGGCTGCTGTCAGTGCAACGCTCTGTGGGAGGGCAGCAATATACTGTGTGCGTTTCCGATGTGGTAAGTCAACCCTTGTACATCAAAGTGATAAGGGAATTAGAAGCACAAGCTCCTGAGGAACACACCCAGCCGTGGAAGATTGTGGAAGTGAAATGCAACTCCCAGTGTTGGTCTGGTTTTCTCAGTTGCCTTTTTGATGGTTCCCTTGTTTGTCTGAGCTCCTGGTTTAATGGTTTTGACAGGAGACTGAGTCATGATTCCTGGGTTGTCTGCCAGGAGAGTTGTAGATAAATCAGGTTACCATGGGCTTTGGTGCCCTTCATTAACTCGGGATAAGACGTTATCTCACAAGGGCGTACTGAACCTCAATGTTTAAGGTGGTGTCAGGTGAGACTGAAGTATGTGGAGGAGTATGGTACAGGTGCTGTCAAACTGAAGCCTGAAGGGTAGCAGGGAGCTTTACAGCTGCCCTCGTGTTCTTGCTACAGGTTTAGTTGTACTTGGGAAGCCATTCTCTTTCTACAAGGCTTAAACACAGAGTAGTGTCTGTAGGATATCCTGCCATGTGGATAGTAAAGCCTGATACACTTATTCTGACAGTTTTGCGTCTTTGGTAAGACATAGTAGTTTAAAAGACCTTTTGGCATCAGCGTGACTTTCCTTAATTTGCTGAATTCCTTAGGTAAAACCCTCCAGTGCGTCACATTGTGGGATCATGTGCACTGCTTGCCAGCTGATCAGTTTTTGTGTAACTCTTCCTTTTGATCTTGCTTGAAACCACGGCCCGCACAAGAAGGACACTTGTATTGCTAGACTTCTTGACCTTTTTCTCCTTTGTCACATTTTTTCTTCTGTAGCAATTGCTGATGCCAGCTTTCCAATCAGAGAGGTCAGAGAGCCAGCTACCCAGACGGGATTTTTCTTGTGGACGTTGTTGAAGAATTTCTGCATTATTTATGATATATCTGCCTTGTTATTTTTTACCACTCCCCCAAGCTCCGAAAAACTGTCCCATAGCTTTGAAAACATCACATTTCTTCATTATTGGGTAGATACTAAAAGAAACTAAGCTTGCTTTGTTACAATACCAAAAAGCAAGCAAAACACTAATTTCTCTGACAAATTAATGTTTGAAATGTGTTTTGTGTAATGAAAGTAATCTCTGCAACACATTTAATCTGGTCAGGGAGTTCCAAAATCTCTTTATATTTTTGCAAAGATCTCATGAGGAAGACTCAGGAGTTATTCTTGCTGTTACATGGTTTTTTTTGTGAGCATCCCAGTCCTCGGTCTGGTCCTGACATGACTGGCTTATGCCTTCAGTGGGCTGCATAGTCCGGGCAGTAAATATTTATCTTGGGTCATATGAAGTCTTTGCCTGTAACAATAGGGATTGTCAATATTTTGTAAGGGATGGTTTCACCCAGAGTAGAATGTGGTAGAAATCCCTGCTGCTTCGGCCCTTACCCCTGTTTTGGACGGCTAGGAGAAGCTGAATATAAATATTTCACCCTGATGCTATTGCAAGTAATGGGTCTGGTTTGAGATAGGCTTAAAGCAGAGTAAAAGTGATCATAGCTAAATCCAAGCAGTAGTTAATGATTAGCCTTTGATATAGATAATGATACGCGTTCTGCTTGTCAGCATTATCTGCAAGTTTAGAAACTTTGATCCACCTCAGACTTGTAGCCTGTTTGGAGAAGCCGGCTCTCCTGGAGGCGGTGGATGGAAAACCTGTCTCTGCAATAGTAAGTACGCAGCTTTTTTCTAGCTCTGAATCATTTCTGCTTTGGATTAACAGCTCTGTGGCAGACCGAGGGTTTAAAGGTTAGATGAAAAAGGCAATGTTCAAAGCTCTTTCCCAGAGTGGTTTATTGTCAGTTGTAACTAGAATAAAAAAAATGCTAATTGCTATTTGCTCTAGCTTTCCATGCCCTAGAGGTAGTCTTGTCAGAAGAGCATCATGAGGCTGAGGCTTTTCCAAAGGCAAGCTCCTTCCTGGAGAATGGCCTGATTTGGTTGCCCTTTCCCTCTTCTTGATATTGCAGGAGATCTTCTCTCTTGCTGAGTTGACAAAGAGTGAAGGTAGGATGGTATTTTTGCATTTCCAGAACTGAAGATGTAGAGGTGCTCTGTCCTGTGGACTCGGGCTATGAATTTGTGTTTGCATCACTACCTGGAAGCTATTTGTGTGTCATGCATTCCATCCTCTTGCTGTTATCTGCGTAGGAAAGTGCCTCTGGTGATGTACATTTTGGCCTTAACCATCTGCCGAAACGGAGATCAGCTTCCTGGGCTTAATTAAAAACAGTGGAATGGATTTTGCTGGTGATGACCTGTGTTCTACCTTGCCTTTTGCTCAGAAACAGTTTCAGGTTTCTCAAAACAATAGGTGTTTTGAACAATTGAAGCAGAAAAGAATTTGATTCTTGGCTGTGGTAGAACAAGTTTTTATTTCGAGGGAGAGGTATAGATGGTGATGCAAAGTGAAATGAACACATGTCCACTTCCCTTCTGCAGGCAGGGAAAATGTAAGCGTTTTGCTAAAAGTCACTTTTGCGAACTGTTAGGTCTTTACTGAAAAGCCTCCGTTTAAAAGGTGACCCTGACACACCAGAGCTGGAAGTCCCACTGTGTTCCCGTAGGAGCTGACATCAACAACGTGTGGTGATTGCGGCAATGGCTGGCACGGGCTGGAACGTGGCAGCTCCAGGGAAGGTGAATGGTTGGATGGCCACTTTAAAACGCTGTGTCTGTACATGGACACACATCTAAGGAGTAACTGTAGGCAAACAACTGCCTAAATGTGGAAAGGAAGGAGTGAAGTGTGCTCCTGGGATTGTTGTTCAAGGAAGTTTTCACATGGGGTGGAAGGTAACGCACAATGAAGATGGTTCCCTGTGATGAGCGTGTGGCAGTAATGGAGAGGGAAAGACGCATATGAATTGCTTAAACCAGTATGTCTTGTGTCGTTTGTGTGGGATGGATTCCTAAAATTTAATAACAAGGAGTTCTGGAGGGTGGTTTTCTTCTTGTCCAGATTCTTAAAACATAGCTGGAAGCCAGTTCAGAACTTGTACAAATGTCACATTTTCTGGGCTAAGTCTGGTTATGATGTTGACAAAGTGCCAGAGGAGAAAAATTATTTTGTTTTCCGCGTGTGCGGGTTTGTGTCAGTGGCTAGGTTGCTACCAGCTGATCCATTAACTTACAACTATCTTCGTTACCACTGCTCTGCAGTGCCTTGGGCATTGCCTGGCTTCACTGGAGGGAAGATTTCTCTGCCAAAGGATTTGCAGGATGAAGTAAGTGTTCAAGAAAGCAGCTTTTAGTTTGATTGCAGGATCTGGATCCGAGTCCACAAATGGCCTTGCTCTCCAGAGCACGCAGCAGCTCCTTGCCATCTCTGCAAGAACTGATGAGTCCTTGATGTGTGCAGGTTATCACACTGCCTGCGCAGTTGTCATGTTCGGGGGTAGTAGGTGCTGACTGGGCACCCTGCTCCGGCTGAGCCTGTTTGACCGGGGAGGTTGGGCTAGGTGATCTCAGGAGGTCTCCTAAACCTCAGTGGTTGTGTGATTGAAAATCTTCATCCTCCTGTGGTGACTTTTGGAACAAGGGCAAATAGGGTAAGATCTGGGAATCTTCTGTGAGTCGTCTGAATCATCGATGTTGATGGACTTTAGGCTCCCTTTTATGAGGGCTGTGATAAACCAATGCCGTCCATTTTGTTACCCTCAGCATTAGTTTTATCTACGTGTGACAAGGGTGTTTATGCTGTTGCTAGATAGCATCTATAGCACCTATATTTGGAGGCCAGGTAATGCAGTTTTAGGGCACTTGGATTCTACATTGCATTTTTACAGCTGAGGAAACTTTTGCTTGCTTACTTGGGAATGCACTTGCTGATTCCTGGGGTCATTTTGTGTCTCCTGAGATTATTTTACAGTCTTACAGGGCTCAAAGCTAGAAAGCACCATTTGAAATAAAACTGCTCAGAGCTGTTTGTGCTCTTTAGCCTGGTGTGTGTCCTTCCCACTTCAGCAAACCATGGAGCAATGGTTTATCAGATATTCACCTCCAAGCAGTACCTTGTCTTGTACACAAAAGGTTTTTTTTTTTTTTTCATTTTTAGATTTAAATTTTCCCTTCATTAAAACAAGTCTGTTGTAAGGAGAAGAATATGTGCTAGAAGCTGTTATTGACTTGGGCATATAAAATAGGAAGAGAAGTTCTTCACTAGGTCTGGGTTTTCAAAGGAAGCAGAAGTTGTCTCATCTTGCAGGATATGTATCTTGCAAGATACAATTCTAAATATAAATAATTTATTTTTTTAGGTTAAAAAGTTTTTGAAGGTTATTGCAAGGTTCAAGACTCTGTCCCACTTGTTCCTCAGCACATGCTGAGGCAGCGGAATGTTTCCTGCTCTCTGCTGTATGGATCACATCTCGCTGGTCGCCATTCCTGTGCTCAGTTGTATAACGTTTTTGCAGAAACTGCTGTGGAGGATAAGGAAGTATCTATTTATTCAAGAAGTTACGTGATCTTGGAAAATACGGGTCACATGGTGCTTCTTTTCTGGCTCCTCTTCCCTGCAGTTGTCCTGTTTCTCCCCACTGGGAAGAGGAGGAGTAGGCAGCTTTCTTCAGCTGGCAAGTGAGCGCTAAGCAATTTTTAGTGTGTGGGTCCTCAGGTGATTTCTGGCCGAACGTCGTGCACGGTAAGCAGGCTGCGCTGGCTGTTCCGGCATCCCAGCAAGGCCTGTTAAACCACTGGGATTTAAGCCATTCCGCCTTACCTCTGCTTAAACACAGCCTGGTGGCTGGGGGGAAGGGGAGGCCCTCAGGTTTCTCCTCCCTGGGTGCTGAAGGCTGGGTATTTTGTGACATGGGTGCGTATTACTGTGTTGCTGTTTCATACCCGGGATGATTTGCAGAGGAGAGATGAAGCTATGATAAAGCGCCCTGCCAGGCTGCAGTCCTGGGATAATTGCTGTACAAGCCTCGGACTTGTGCAGGGAGTGCTGAAGAGGTTCTTCTGTAGATGCCTCCTGGCAATTGCCTTTGATGGAAACTTGTTAGTACTAGCTGTGAATTCACGCTGGCGTTGGCTATGAGGAATTTTGGTGTCTGACATGCTTTTGTAGGAGCCGCTCAGCGTGGATGTTTTATAAAGAAATTGTAATGTAGCATCCTCTGTCAGTTTTGGCTTTGCTAATGCCGTGCTTTTCTCTCCAGATGAGTGCTTGAGTCAGCTTTTGTATGGCTGCTTCTCTGCTTTGGGAGCTGCAGGACTGGCATTCACTCCTCAGGTCTTGCATGTTCTGAAGTGCCTCCGTTCTGCTGCTCTCCAGAAACTTCAGTGCTTTTGGGTATCAGGAAAAGAGGACGACTGCTTCATCCGGCTTAGAAAGGAGAACAATGAACAGTGCGGAGTAAATATAGGATCCGAAAGGCTAGTGGTGGAGGAAATAGAGAAATGAAGGGAAGGGGGAAATACTGCACATGTGCAGAATGGAGTAAGTTGTTCTTGTGATGGGCTTGAGCCTGGCAAGTCGCTCCTGAGCGCAGAAGTCACAGGCCTGCTGCAGAGCTGGTCTGCGCTGGCTTTGGCACCCAGCACGACACTTGGGTGTCCTTGTTTTCTGTGCCCAGCAGAAAGAGCTGCCTGGAGCTGGGTGCTGTTCTGTTGGAGCTGGTTAGTAACATGAAAAAGAGGAAAGTTTTATGACACTTGGAGATGAACAGGCACTTTGAACTCTTGAAGAGATCCTGATCACCTTTAAATTGGTACCACCTTTGTCACCGAGTTCACTGCTGATGTAGCACCTCACCTCTCTGACTGTAATGTTTATTGGTGTTTGTTAGCAGTAAAAAACCAATTTGCAGTCAACATGTCTGTTCCTGGCCTTCTGCTTCTGCTCAGTGGGTGGGTGGCTCTGGGCCAAGCGAGCTGCGCTTTGTTCCCTGAACTCGCTTTTGATTTGCTCAGCTTCTAACAGCCTCTGCGGCTGGGGTTGTCAATGATGGCCATGGGTGGAATATGCTCAGATCCTTTCAAAGTGTCCCACTGGGGACTTGAGGTTAATTTGGGCAAACTCAGGCTGAAAGTTGACAGTTGGACTTGATGATCCTTGAGGTCTTTTTCCAACCTTAATGATTCTCAAGTGCTCATGTTTTGTCAGGATGGTAGCAGGTTATTTCTGGTGTAGTAGAATCCTTCAGTTTACATCATTTCTGACACCTGTTTCTCCAAAACTTGTTTGCTGTGTCCTGCCTGGCTGTCCCTGTGTGGATAAGAGCCACGCACACACCGTTCACCAACTGTCCTCAGCCTCCTCACAGCTTTCAGCATCTGTCCATCGCCCAAAAATAACTCCCTAGAGCCACGCTTCTGTGACAGATGTGTGCTCAGCAGTGACTGCAGAACGGATGAGCACTGGGCTGTGTTTTACAAAGCCTGTACCCTGGGGTGGTCACAGGAGCTGCCAGGTCCCATTCCAGTATCATGTCCTTCCTACTGCTTTGCATTTGTCAGGGTAAGGACTGTGTTTTATTTGCAACAGTGTGAAAATGATCTAGTCAGATGTACCCGCTGCTGAATTCTGAGCCCAAAAGCCTATTGTGCGCCTTCAAAAACGTTTTCACTTTTAGCACTGCGTAGGGGACAGTGGGAAGCAGCTTGTTGCCTCTGTGCTGAAGGGATGGTGTCACTGGCTCCTGTCCTGCCAAGAGCAGGGCAGCTGGGAGGACACATGTAGGTGGTGACCCTGAGATTTGGCCCAACAGTTGGAGGCATGAAGCGGTCTCTAACGCTGCAGTTCTTCTTTCAAAAGAAAATATAGTGTTCAGTAATCTGTGTGGGAATGTGTCCGGGATTCTCTTGTTGATAGGGGAGTTTCTGCTGATTCCTCTGCTGGTGTCGTCCCTCCTGCATTGCTGACCTGGAATTTGTGAGAAAAAGAGACAAACCAAGGAGTGACAGCCTTGGTTCTGTCACCTCTTGCTAACGGTCCGCAATTGAGAGGGGCCAGCACGAGCGGAGGGATTGAGAGGGGCCAGTAGAAGTGGAGGAGCCGTTGTAGAAGAGAATAGGATAGAACAGGATGGGGTAGTTGAGTTAGAAGGGACCTTCAGCAATCATCTAGTCTAACTGCCAGGTTGTAGCTTGATGGAGTTTGGGGCCCTCTGTGAGACCATAGAGGATCACTCTGGGATCTTGATGCAAAGCTTTGTGCATGTTCCAGGTGCTTGAACCTAGGCTGGAAGTGTCAGACTTCTCTAGCAGAGGTGAGGTTACAGCCAGGAAAGGACTGGCAAGGACTCTCGGTTCTGCCATGCTTCTCAGGAGTATCCTTTGTTTATTGCTCTTCCATAAAGCAGTTTTTCTCCTCTAGTTTCAGTATGGCTGAGCAAAAAGTTTGTCTGGAGATGAGTCTGTCTGTTGCTCAGACAGGCAGTCCTACCTAACTCACCATTATTTTCGCCATCTGTACACATCTCTTGCCAGCAGTTTTCAGCCTTTCCTCTGATGTTATCAGTCTTACAGTCTTAGGTTTTCTGCTCTGCAGGATTGTTTTCTGCTGCCTTGCACCTTGCTGGGCCCATTAGTAATGACATGGGCTGGCATGATGCTCTGCTTCATGAAGTTCAGAGCATTGTCCTGTAAAGAACAGTCTGTCCTTAGTTATTTTTTTTCTCTTGTTCAAAGATTTAGAGATTTCCTGAGGAGTCTGCAGAAGCTGGAAGATTAGGAATGACTGTCTCCTTCTAGGGAAGCAGATCAAGCAGGGTCTCCAACAGAAGGGGACCAGCCAAGCTTGCTGTGAAAATAAACTCCATCAGAGGGACGTGCTTGTCGCCATGCTGAGGGGAAGAGCTCTGGCCCCTCCTCTAGTGACGGGGATTGTGTTAAGGGAATGGGACCGGCTTTGCCTTAGTTGTGTAGCTGAGTGTTGCTTTGGTTCAAAGCAAAGGTCAGGACCTTAAGGGCTGAACCAATGCTGATACTTTACCAACTTCTTTTAATGTTCATTTTAATTAAAACTTCATGAATGTATATAACTGTGCCGAGCTGCCAAATGGTGTTGCGCAACTTCAGGAAGCCTGTGTGAGCAAGCATCTTAACTAGAATCCATAGTCTGAAACTGGACTGCTTGCCTTTTTTTTTTAGTGTTTTTGGTTTTTGTTTTTTTTTTTTTTTTTAATGTGTCCAGGAGTGCGATGCGGTAGTTACGTGAGGAGGGTGCAAGGTGCAGCCTGTCTCTTGGGGGCAGAGCAGCCCTGTAATGAGAGGGTCAAACGTGTATTGGTATAAGTGTGGAATGTGGGAAAGAAACCCAAGGATGTGGTAAGAATAAAATAAGCAAACGGTGGCAGCCAGTAGCCCTGAAGGATGGAGGTTTGCAGCTCAGATAAGTGTGAGAAAACAGCAAAATTATTCCACTTGGCAGAGCTCTCTTGTGATCTTTGCAAAGACCTGCAGAGCCCCGTGAGTTCCCCCAGGCGCTGAGGAAGGGGCATGTACTCGCAGAGCGTGATTATTGGCCCCAACCGTGTGGTCTGGCTGTGCTGCAGAGAACCTGAACTGAACTCTGGCTTAGTCCTTCACCCCAAACCTCCCTGCATGGGTGGCATGAGGCCTTGCTCCACTCTCTCCCCACATCTTGCCTCTAGGGTTTGTCAGGGTCACCCTAAGAAGGGATCCCTCTCAGCCTGGGCGAATACCATCAGTCATGGGCACGGCTCTTGCACAACGCAGCGTCTGTGATACACTGTGTTCTCTCCCATCACCTTCAGCATCCCCGGCTGTGCTGTGATGGTTTCACGCTGGGATCCTTGATGGAGGTGATGATGGAGGATCAGTTCTCCTGCGTGTCTTTCTCCCCTCATGAGAAACTAACAGCCCTGCAGGTTAGTTTCAAAAGCCCCTTCTTCTGCGTGTATTGTGTGTGATAGCTGCTGAGGAGCTGGTCTCTACATGCTGCCAGCTTGGCTGCGTCTCCCTTCTATCATCCCTGATAACTGCTTCCATCTCTGCATGTCACAGTCTGCCCAGACGTAGTCCCCTTTCGAAGCTGAAGACAAGATGTTGTCTGTTGCCCTGCTGGGCTCTTTTTTTGCCCATCATTCTCCACTCCCTGCACTCCACCCTCTGGACATCCTCCAGAGTACCTGTCTTCTCCCTTCAAAAGCTTCTGAAACCCTTCTGTACAAACAGCTCAGCTACATCCCTTCGGCTTACAGGTGGAGAGGGAGAATGTGCCCTCTGTCACACGGTGTGTGTTCTTCTGCTTGACTCCGCTGGTCTGGTTTGGATCGATTTGCAAGCTCCTCCTTCCTGCAACCCAGGAAATAGAAACTAATGCAGCCTGACAACCTAACCCTCAAAATGTATCGGACCTCCTCTCCTGATCAGTTCCCTTCTTGTTCTTGCTCTTTATCTGAACCCCTTCTAGTGTGTTGAGCTTTTAGGAAGCCTTAAACTTCTGTTAAAGGCTTTTGGTTGGGACTCTAAGGTGGTGACATGGTACCAGGCCAAGCCACACAGTTCTGCTGTGACCTTGCAGACATGCCTTGAATTCTTAATATAGCACTAAGAGCTCTTTCTTCAGGAGTTGCGCAAGGGAAAACCAGAGGTGTGCTGGGCCAGGCACCGCTGCGTACTGGGTGCTGGGCATGGCACACTGCCTCCCTGTGTGTCCCAGTCCCAGCCTGGGTTGCTGAAGCTGCTCGGGAGAGCTGCTCGGGGAGTTTTGGCCTTGAAGGACAACAGTTTGTGTCTGTAAAATACATTCTGTGACATTACTGAAGAATGGTCTGTTTGTTCCCTGTAGTTTCAAAGTGTGTCCAAATAGCGTGACACAGGAGGGCTCTGCATGCCGTTGCGGGATACTCCCGCAGTCTGACCAGGTAGAACTGGTCCATCCCGCTGTGGTGCCTTTAAGCAGCTCTGGAGCTGAGCCTGGGATCCTGGAGGAGTCACAGCATGTCCACCCGTTTGGAAAGGAAGCAGTTAAAGTTGTCAAGTTTGCCAGGAAATTGAATAAACTAGAAGCAGTGCTTAAGTCTCAGGCCATTCAGTGGAGCTCAGGGTTAGAGCCAGTGAACAGGGCTGCAGTGTCTGCAGACACCCTGCTTCCCCTCCCACCTCCATTTACAGCACTTTTTTTTAAAAAAAAAATAAGGTTTGGGCTTGAGACCACAAGCTCAGAGCCAGTGGAGCTCAAATGGTCTGCCAGCTGGACTGCTGTAAGTAGAGCACAGATAGCTTTTGGTTGCCTTTTCCCTTACTCATATGTTTAATATGTAGCATTCCTTTGTGTCATGCTGGACCGAGATGCACGTGATGTGCAAGCAAGAGATCTTTGCCTTTCCAACTTGTTATTTTTAATCTTTTTCCCTTGGATTTCTCTCAGGAGCTTTAATTTCAGTTCTCAGTAAATCTCACCAGATCTTTTCCACTTCTTGTTCAGGAGAAGAAAGGGATCCCCTGATCCTGTTCTCGCTACCAGAAGTGGTGGTGGAGCGACACTCGGTAAGAATTGCTCCAGCTGTGTTGAGACAAAGTCTGGAGGCTTCTGTGCAGGAGCCAGCCCCGTCAGCATGGCCAGCGGGCTTGTGCTGGGCCACTGCAGCAAGCATCGGCTCAGATGAACAAGTCACTAGTGTAAAGGACAGTGAAGAGGTGTTTTTTAAGGCTCCAGTCCTTTTGGGCAGAGCCAGTGGAATTAGTTTTATTTCTCGCTTTTTCAGACCTGGCATGGGAAAGATGAGGCACTGTTTTGAAGGGCAGAGTTTGCTACTGTAATGGGCATTTAGGGCTCCGTTGTTAATCATGTTAGACTTGTGATTTGAAGTGGCTTCATTCCTTTTGAATGTGACTTTAAGGAATCTCTGTTCATGCACCATGTTTCAGACCCAGCTGACTTGCAGATTACTTTCTGGGAGCTTGGTGGATCTTTTCCATAGTCTGTCCCGTTTCTGCATGTCCTGTGTTTCCGTATTAAAGGCGTATCTCCCCTGGGTGTCTGGAAGACTGTTTGCCAAAGGAAAAAAACAGTGATTTACTGTGGAGTGGCAGTATTGTGGATGAACTGTTTCTCAGGCAGAAGTAATAGATTGGGAAACTGTTGTGGAGGTTGTGTCTAATGGCAGTTGTCTTATGGCTGAGACCTGCTTGAGCAGCCCGCTTTGTGTCCGTATCTCACCAGGTTCAGCTCGTTCACCCGTTCTTTCTGTTGTGCACTGGCATAAGATACCTGTCTTTCCACCCCTTCTCTGTGCCCTGGAGTTGTGAACGTGGCTTCCTTGTGTGTGTGAGATGAGGCGGCCCTGGTGAAATGTTGGTGGAGGGTGAAAGTCAGTCCTAATGCTGAACTTGAGCTAACAGTTTGTTACTGCCAGCTCCTGCTCCTGGCAGCACATCTCCCGGAGCCAGCTGGGTTTGCTGCCGAGGTGCCCTGCAATGGAGGGATAGAAACCCCAACCTGGACAGAGCCTGCCTGTGAGCTCCGCTCGGTCCTGCTCCAAGACGATGGCTTAGAGAAAGAGAAGTCTTGCTCTGAGTTTTCCTTAAGAATTTGAGGGGTTGTGAAATGGAGGCTGTGGCTCCTCTGACCTCTGATGTCGGCACTGAGAAGGAAAGAAACAAGCCCTGCAGAGAACTTCCTCATTCCTCTCTCCTGTCCCACCCTGTTTTCTCATGTGGTAGGCTAGAGTACAAAAAAATACCTGAGTGTGTGTGACCCTGGTAACAGTGCAGCATCGAGACAGGTGCACCAGGAGATCTGTGCCCTTCAGGTGTGCAAACGCTTCGAAATACCTGAGCCTGCCGCAGCCACAGGCTTTTGCAACTCCCCTCTGCAGGGCGTGCTCAGGAATCCACTCCAGCCTCTCGCTTTGTCTCTGTGCAAACACACGGAGCAGCGACCAGTCAAGAGGTCAAGTCACCCATTCAGACAAAAATACCTGCTGCTGAAATGCTGGCTTTGTACAAGACTAAACCTATTTAAAGAATCTGCTATAACAGAAACTTGTGTGTGTGGATTGTTTTCCTCCAGGTTTGGAGTCAGACCTGTTCAAAACAGCACCCTTCTTTTTGTGGTACGCACAGCTCCATGGCCAGTCAGCTCATCTCTTAAGAGTCTGCAAAAGAGAACTTGCAGCTTGAAATATTACACAGCCATTAACCTGTTGCTGCTGCTGCCTCCAGATATTGTTTTGTATCCAAAGGCACAGGTGGAGACCTCCCAAGTTGTAACTCAGAGGCTGGTTGTACTGGGGTGTTCCACTGGAAGTGATTTATTTTTAAACAGAAATTCATCCAGGTGTTGGTTACCTTTAGTAACACAAAAGACAGCTAACATGGCTCAGCCTGTCTTATTACCTCTTATGCTACATAATATCCCATGCTTTTCGGGACTCATAAAACCTCTTTCAGCGTTGGGTAACCGCAGCAGGGGTTGGATTTGGCGTGGGAGCACGAATATGGCAGGGTGGGAGGGAGCTACGCAGGTGAGTATCAAGCATCCTCTTTGTAACCTCTGCCGAGACCCTACCCATCCACCTGTGAGTACCTGACCTTGTTGGTTGTTAATACACTGTGAGAGCACAGCCCCTGTCTGTCCCTTTCTGAGGACCAGTGATGGTAAATTAGGGAAAAGTTGGACACAACCCAACCACAAAGGGAGTTGTTAATCCGGTGAACAGCCAGGGCTTCTGGGGAAGCCTATCGGAACCTGCAGAGTTTGGTGGGAGCATGAAATCCTAAAATGAATAAATAATCGAATTGGACAGTAGTCACTAGCGAGAATGTTGCGTCCAAAGCAAACGCAATGTCTCAGTCAACTGAAAGGAGAAGAGGGAGGAGAGGAGATGAGATTTTGGCTGGGGGAGAGGGGAGGTTCTTCCGTTACCGCTTTCCTCTTGCAGCACGCTTATCTTTGATCCCGTGGTGTAAAGCACTTTGGGTGTTCTTCTTCCTTCCCTGCTGCAAAGATGATTTGAAGTTTGTGTGTCTTGGCAGAGGATTCCTTTCCCCAGTGTTTTTATTTTAGGACTTCACTTACAGCACTTGAACTTTTAATCTCTGAAATAGTATAATCTTAAAAGCTGTTTTATAGGAAAATCCCACGGTTTGTTCTGCAGGTATCCTTTGGTAACACTTTTCTGTGTCAGCTGAGCTGCTGCTTGCATTACTCTCTTGTTTTCTTCCCCCTGAAGATTCTTCTGAGCTGTTTTTCTTGTCTTAATATTTAAGGTGGGGTGAGCTAAAAGGTACGAGCAGAAATATGGCCAGGGAGTACATTCTGCTTTTAGCCAGTGCCATTAGGCTATAGTACAGGTGAGCTTTCCAGGGGAGTCACTGGGAAGTTGTCTGATGCGGTAACAGACTGGCTGCAAACTTCACCTGCACAGAGATACAGAACACACCCGAGCTGTGTGTACCTGGTGTAGCTTACACCAGCTAACTGGTGCATACAGGTGCTCGCTGGCATTAATTAATTTCAGTGTTCGAAAGGAGTGTTCATTCTTCCTCTTGTATTTTTCCCCAGCACGGCTGACTTAGCTTCCTTCTTATCGTCCCCAAATCTTTAACTTCTCTTATTGCTCTTTTTGATTTAACTCCAGAGCCTTTTGAGATCAGTCCCTGTGATCCCGCAGGACTGGATTCACTGTCAGTCGTGTCCTGGGCTACTGCTGACTCCTGCACAGCTCTGTCAGGTCACTGTCCCAAACAAACCAGCTCCGCCATCAGCTGGTTGTCCCCTGGTTGTTTGGGGTTTTGTTTGCTAGTGCTGCTTTCAGTTTGGAAAGCTCTTCTAGAGTTTCATTTCCCCTTTCCAATCTAAATATATTCATACCCACTTCTTTAAACACCAGCTTTTCTTTTAGCTTAAAGACCTCTCTTGTCCAATTTGTGAACACTCCTGATGATTCATCTGGAAAGAAGTCGTCTCCTCTCCCT
>NW_010100844.1:0-59614 GCF_000699245.1 Pterocles gutturalis
TGTAAAATTACTCTATGGAAATCAATAAATACCTCTGTAGGATCTGATGCTAACCTTACCCTGTTATCCTCTGGTAGCTGTGCAGTTAACCTGCCTTGGCAATGCTTTGAGCAGGCTGAAATATTAAATTCCACAGTGTAAGTTCATAATGCACCAATCTGACATCTGCTGTTGCCTCTTTCAGTTTGCTAAATACTTGCAAAATATCGAGTATGTGACCCCTTAACCAGATTATTTTGAACTCTGAGTTCTGTCAGAAAGATTGTTTAAATAATACTTGAATTAAAGCTTTAATTTCTCTAAGCTAAAAACGTTTTCACTTACATAATGGCGCATTTTTTTCTTGATGTGGCTTGAAGTGTTGAATTTTGTCTTTGTTTTCAAGAAACATGGATTTCGGAAAATTGAAAACATTTAGTTTTGTGAACTTCCCTTTTCTCTGATATCCAGAAAACTTACAAAACTGGCTATCCCGATTTTTAGGAGATCTATCCAGGCTTTCTGTCTGTGGGTTGTGTAATGTACTGTTTACTAGGTCCTAATAGACGATTGGATGTCTCCTGGGGCAAAGGGACATCCAGCTATGTCAGAAACTAGTCTGTCAAATAAAGAGCTTGAATCTTTCAGGTCGTGGTTAGGGCCAGAGTATCTGAGACCTCCAGTGTTCTCCTGGGGAAGCAGTGGTTATGTTTTTCCTTTTCTCTCTCTCTTGTAAAATTTATCTATTTATTATTTTTTATTTGTGAGGGTGTTTGTGTGTTCTAGAACTAAATCTTCCCCATTTGACGCACATGGACAACTGGGAGCTCAACAGCACATAGGGGGTTAGGGTCCTTTGAGGTCACCTTTCATGCAATGAGATCTTGATCTTGGTTTATCATATCTTGGAAATAGGAAAGCTGTGACATTCCCAGCTTCAACTACTTAATGGGAAGTTACGGAGGAGAGAAAAAGATATTCTTGTCCTTTCACTGTACACTTCCAAAAAGAGGCCATCGATGCAAGTCAAAATGTGAAATTCTGGTTAGATATTAGGGAGAAAGTAACTAATTGTGACAACAGACAGGCATTGTAAGTGGGCAAGAGAGACAATAGAATCTCCATCCTTGAAGATACTCATAACTTTGCCAGTTGTGACTGATATGAGAGCACTTTGATATATGGTGGCCCTGCAATGAGCAGTTTGGACCAGAAAATGTCCAGATGTCCCTTCCAAACTCAGCTGTTGAGCTATTACTGGCCTTGGGATCGTGTGTGTGTTAGGGAAACATTTGTGAGTGCAACGTTGTCACAGATCCTGAGAGTGCTCCCTTCCTGAGTACTTTAACAAGCAAAACAATTGGGAAAAAGATAGCTTTCTATTGGAACCTGCTTGTACTTTAGTCAAAGTTAGTGTGATTTTTGTAAGTATGCATCCTCAGGTGAATCTCTTGTGTAATATGATTTCTAATGCACTGGAGTTGAACAGTCTTGCCACTTAATATTTAGTTCCTACTGCTTCTCTTGGGAAGTAACACATTTTCCTGTCAGTAAGCTTTTCTCTATATATAGCCTGCATTTTCTTTGTCATAATCTAATGCTGCTGTTTCTAGTTGTGCATTGTGTACACAGTAATCCATTCCCACTTGGAAGTTAATAGCCTTAAGATATGTTATGCCTGATATATTATTCATTCTTAGTCATCACTTACCCAAACAAGTGGCTTATGTTAGTTTTTTATTTTTATTTTTTTTAGCCTCTTTTAATCATCTCTCTCAAAAAAGTTTGGGTTTTTTTTCCAGCTTACTTTATTCTCTTTTTCCTCCAAAATCCCTCTAGTTTTTCCATGTCTTTCTTATTGTATATCATGCAAAACTAATTGAAATATCTTCTACAGATACTTAAGAGAATGCTCTTTGATTTGTGATAGGGAGTTTGAAATCTTCTTTTTGCTTTTTTGGAGGCATATTACATTGCAAACAGATGCCAAATTTGCTGTCTGCCATTACCTGTAGACTTTCATCTTGCAATATGACTGCTTTTACTGAATGTAAACACAGAAGATTATTTCTCTCTCAGGGATATTAACTTACATTTTTCCATGGTGGCTCTCATTTATACATTTCATTTTGAGAGGCCTCATTGGAGCTCCATTCTAAGGTATATAGACCTGATTTTTTTGAATGTTCAAAATGTTTATCCTTCTTTAAGAATACTTGAAATCTGAGGTGAAAGCTGAGTTTAGATTTTGACTTTGCCTACAGAAAACTGCAGATGTGATTGAATGATATAGAAGTTTAATGCAGTGTTTTGGTTTGTTTTTTTTACAGGCTATCTAAAAGGTAGGTTTTTCCGAAAATTACAGATACCTTTTCCCCCCGATGCTACAGATTTTCCTTCAAAAAGGTTTCAGAATATGCTGTTGTTAGCCACATAAGTCTGTTTTGATCAGTAAAGGTTTTTTAATGATAAAAAATACCAAGGATTATTAGTTTACTCTGTAACTTTTTTTGCAGACTCTTTACATTAGAGCTGCAAATACGGTGCTGGTAAACACAACAAAATATACAAAAAACAGAAGTATATTTGTCTTTAAACCAATGAGATTGCTTTACACTGTATATGAAAACAGAACTGATTCTAAAAAATATCTTAAGAGATTCACTTATTAACTCTGAAAGGCAGTGGCTCTAGCTGGCAAAGCACTGATTTATTACATTTGGTATTTTGTACTCTACAGCTATTTCCCTCTTCCATGTGTTTCTGTAATTTTATTCTTACATTAGATCTAATCAAGAATTAGATTACTCTGGGTATTCAAAAACCATTTTGTGTTAGTGATCCCCATAAAACAATCTGAAACTACTGAAAGGATGGTTATGTATCTGACATGATCTCTTAAGTATATTACAACAACCAGTAAAAATTAATCATTAAATCTACACCTGTCTAAGCTATGTGCTTAAGGTTAGGCAGTTACCTTGGTTCTTTTATGGCCTTTTTCCAGGACTTTCTTTGCTAATCGTTCATCATTATATGCACTGACTAAGAGATAATTTGTCTGTTCTCCAGTCAATAAGCACTATTATTTTAAGTTCAGGGAAAGTCACATATCTTTAACTAATGAGGTATAACTTTAGGAAGTACCACAAGTTTGTATCTGTTTGGAGAAATTATTGTAGAACAGAATCTCCTGAAGGAGATCACAGCTGTGAAAGGCTTTTCATTTTTATACATGATAATGCAACAGCCAAATTATCGGATTTCTTCTGCCTGATAATAGCAATCTTATCAGAGTCTATCAGATAGTCTTGAATGCCAAGCCTGATAACAGTAATTACTCATGATCCAAAAATCATTGGAGGGCCATGCTGCATAATAGTTGGCTTTTTCCTAGTTTATCTCTCTAAACATGCATAGGTTTGTGTGTTTTAGAATATGAGGAAGTTTTCCAAGTTCCAGAAAACCCTGTGTGTTGGTTTTGATATCTCGTATTCAGCACGAGGAAAACTTTATTTTTTCATACAGTCTCACTGTGAGCACCCTTGTTATGTTTATTGAACTAAGTCAAAACCATTGAAAAATAAAAGTTTGTGTGCTAGGAGACAAAATGGCTCAGTTCTTTAAAATCTCTTTGTATGTGTGTATTCTACTTAGAAATAGTGAATCTTACTTCTTTTGAGGTAAATTGAATAACTTACTGTTATACTAAATTAAAGAAATGGGAAAAATGAAGTGGATTCCTCAGTATATTGACATGGAAAGCATTGTAACTTGTATCACCATGGTGTTCCAAGTTTTAGTTAATTTCTTATAAGTAGTGATAACCTATAAACTCATATCTCTTTATCTAGGATTTCATTTTTCATTGTGAAATTCCTGGTGCAATAACTCCCATCAATGCAAAGAGTTGTAAATTGCTTTCATGCTTATTCACTATTGTCACAAAAGGGTGGGGGTGGAAGGCAGTGGAAAATGAGACCCATACCTGCTTTTTCTATAGAATATTACCATTGTGGGGAAGATAAATAGGAGAAAGATTATCTATTATATCTCCCATTTATTTCATTGAGTGTTGTTTAGCAGGCAGAATCTTAATACCTTGTTTTGGGGTTTTTTTTAATGCAATTCATGCTTCCATTGTAGAACCCATTCTAAATTATATTCTGTCAGAAAAAATAGAAAAGTTCAGGAGAGATTAGGCAAATTCATACAAGATAAGTTCACCCATGGTTATAAAATAATGATCTGAATGCATGTTCCATCTCAGAAATTGCTGCACAATCAATGCATACAGAATATACTGGATATGAATCACTCCTATATTGCTTTGCTATTTATGGTCTTCACCATCTATTATTGATGCAGATGGATTCTAAGCCTCACTTTTTCTGGCAGTTGTTGTGTTCCTAACAATACATGTACCAATTCATCTAGCTATGTTGTTGTGATCAAATGGTATTAATCCATAAATTCAAAAAGAAATTAAGAACAGGAGAGCTGAGCTGTTGAATAGTATGTAAAAAACAAACAAACAAAAAAAACCCAACCAAACAGTGACTAGTGTGTCACACAATCTATGTGAGACTTTAATAAATTCTAATTCTATAGATACCTTTAAGTCTGATGTCCCTCTTGGCCAAATAGGTAGAATTAGTGGACATGCAGATGGGCCGAAAAGAAGGGGGAGAGTCAGCAAAACCTGAAAAGTGATGTCATGACTCAAAATCTGTTTACATTTTGTGAGCTGTCAGCAAAGGGTTTAACTTGGAAGATCCAGCAGGGTAGTCTGTTTCAAGTGTTAAAATGTATTCTGCAAAGTCCCTCACCAAAGAATCTCTAGGTAAGCTGACACAAGATCAGAGAAGTCAAGCAGACAAAGGTTTGGATAAAGGAGAAACACAGGGCAAAAACTAATGACCAGTTTTCATGGGGGAGAAAGATCTCAGCAGAGTGCCATGGTGATCTGTGTTAAAGGGTATGACTGAGAAAGGAAAAAAAAATGTATGTTGAAGCAGAGAAGGAAGAGACATCCTTTCCCTATAAGATTGGGGTCCTCCAATAAAGTAATAGACAGTGAATTCAGAATGTAATTAAATGCTACTTCATGTAATGGGTAGATAAACTGTAGAAATTGCTGTTACACTGAGCCATTAGCCAGCATTGAGGAGAAAAATCACCAGTGGGCCTCTGACCCCAGCAGGGCTCCTTTTAGGTATAATGAAGAATAAGAGCATACACACATAGGGAAGGGAAAAACACTGATGATCCATTTTCCTCATTTTAAAAGGTGGAAGTGTCCCTTAAAACTCCTTGCATCCAGAGGTCTAGATCTGCCATCATAACATTTTAAAGCCTATACTATGGATCAGATTTATCTATTTTTGGCACTGTAAGGATATCAGAATAACTTTGGAAATAATTTTAATTTTCATGGGCCAACCATGCTTCATTCTTGATAATTTGCACTTTGTTTCCATTCTTGTGGCCTCTAAATTATGTTCTTTTAAGTCATTTTAAATCAATGCTTTTTTTTCTGTCGTTTAGGTTCTCTGAGACATTTTATCTGAAGCTTGGATCTTCTAAAACTCTTATAAAAGTTTAATTCCTTTTGCTATGGATGCAAAGATTGTCTTTATATCGTCACATAAAATTTCCATTCTCCTCTTCATTAAGAGGGAAGACCAGATCCTTTTTTGGGATAGGTTTTTGACTTCATGGGGATGCTTTCCAAGTGCATATGGTCTCAAGTTTAGCAATAATGTATTAAGTTTTTTTGTCGTAACCAATTCTAACTTAACCATGGGAAAACTCAACTGAAGATGCATTTCAGCTCCTTAGTGACCATGTTTACCTAGTTTTTTCCATTGTGGAATATATACTTTCTGTATGGAATCCCACTAATCCATTTTTAACTGGGGAATCTGAGGTTATTTGAAGGAAAGCTGTTAAGCTTGTTACAAATACGTAGGCTAACTCAAACCAATTATTCAAATCCACCTGTGTTACAACCACTTTTTTTCCTGAGGTTATACAGTAAACTGAGAAGTACAATAAAAATTTCTTTTCAAATAATTGGTATTGCTCAAAACCCATGCGTTTTCATGTGTTGCATTATTGTAGCCTGAGCCTTGGACGAATTTGAGTTGTAAATGTCTTACTGGTTGTTTTTTAAAGAGTCTTTATTTCATTGGAACTGTATTGAGCAGAAAAATTTGTTGCTTGACATAGCTAATTATTCTAATTATGTTCACCTTTGGAACCTGTTAAATAATTATTTACTGTCTCCTGATTCTAAGTAATCAACTACATGAGTTGCTCCAAAATATTTTGGTTTAATCTGGCTAATTGCTTTCTGCTATAATCACAACAAAATATTTCAGGTTTGGTTGATGGTTTTTTAAACCCTTGCCCTATTCCCTTGAAGAGAAGGGAGACAGGTTTCTTTCCTAGCAAAATAAAGGCTATATGTAAAGCAAAAGTATATCTGAAAGCCATCGTGGTCTTAAGTATAAAAAAATTACATATCTAAAGGATTTAGATGAGCTCTTTCCCAGCTGTGAAACATTGACGTGATTTAGGCAAGTTCCCATATCCTTTTGTGGTTGATGCTGTTCTACTGTGATATAATGCTACTGGAAGTGCACACATTGTATCAGACCGTCCTAAACCCAATCTAGTTCTTTCTTCCAACCTGTTTAACTTCATTCCCTTGCTGTGGGTGCAAGATTATAAGATTTAGCAAATGGCATTAACCTGCATTTATTGAACAAAGCTTTGAAGTAAAGTAGCCACTGAAAATTGGCAGTGGCCGCTACTTTAAAACGTTTGCCTGTACTGTAGAATACTAACTCATTGGTTTCAGAAGAGCAGTATTAATGAAATGGACAATATGAGGTTCAAGGAGAGTAAATTACACCTAGAAATTGCTGTTATAGTGGATAAATTGCCATCAGGGTTTCAAACTCTGAGATAATTGTGCATAAGGAAGTAATTTGTTCTCTATTAAAACTTTTTACTTTCATGTCTTTAAGAATTGTCATAAACATGCAGAATGTGAATCAAGAAGGTAGAACTATTTGTACTTTGTTGATAAAATAAGCTCTTGGTATAAAAACAGTGCAAGCTGTCAAGTGGCAAATGCTGCCATTTGTCTCCTTAGCACCTGGCTAATGATCCATGACAGAAATATCAGAGCTGAGTGATAACTGTACAGTGATATAATCTGGCGTCATGGCACAGACTTCACACCAAGGGCTTCAGTGATGTGTTTTACCTACTTTGCTGTTGAAGACTGACACTGAAAGAGATTTCCTGCCCAAATAAATTAGTCTGGGTGGTGACAGAAACAATTTACAAAGCTCTAAATGTGGTGTTTGGCCTATTATTTGGAAGATCAAACTGGAATGTTCAACATAAATAACACTCTGAAAGGTATCGTTAGGATCATGTCTGATTAAACCTGCCTATAAAGCCAAGGGCTGCATGATTGATAGACTGGGTTTTTCTCCACACTATCCTGTCAGGCAAGAAGAGATAACCAGATAAGACTCATCACAATTTCAAGAGGCATCCGAAGCCATGTTTGCTACCCTTCCTGTCTAAGTTCTTTTCACCTTTCAGAAGCTAATAAGGATTGTATTGAAACAGCTAACATTAGAAGAGTGGAATCTGAAAAACAAAAACTTCCTATCTTGATGAAGGGACTAACTTCTGTGAGTTTTTAGCACTGCACAGGTAGAGTGTTATGGTTCTAGATGTACTGTTCTTCAGATGGGATGCTTAATTAATACTGTGTGGACTATTAGGAAGTCCTAAGGGTTTTGTCTAACAAATATGGTAGAGGATGCAGAAACCGTATCTCGTACTACCTGATTCTGGTGCCCAGAGGTTACTCTGTTTATGGACTCTGCATATCTGTCTTTAAGCATCTGCTTAAACTTGCAGTCATAATATAGGAGTTTCTACTCTGACCAGCTTGCCTTTGGAATACTTCCTCCACATATTAAAACACAGGAAAGACATAGATCTGTGTACTGGGTCTGGCTGAGATGGAGTTAATTTTCCCCATAGCAGCCCTCACAGTGCTGGGTGTTGCATTGGCAGCTAGAGAGGTGCTGATAACACACCTCTGGTTTGGCTCCTGCTGGGCAGTGCTCCACAGCATTAAGGCTGTCCCTCCAACATTCCCCCACCACACCAGTAGCCTGGGTGTGGACAAGATCTTGGGAGGGGACACAGACAGGAGTGTAGTGATAGGATGAGGGGTAATGGTTTTAAGTTGAAAGAGGGTAGATTTAGATTAGATTTTTCACTGTGCGGATGGTGAGGCAGTGTCCCAGGTTGCCCAGAGAAGCTGTGGATGCCCCATCCCTGGAGGGGTTCAAGGCCAGGCTGGATGAGGGTTTGAGCAACCTGGGCTAGGGGGAGGTGACCCTGCCCATGGCAGGTGGCTTGGAACGAGATGATCTTTGAGGTCCCTTCCAACCTAAACCATTCTATGATTCTATTATTAAGGAAACGATTTAATTCTATTATTAAGAAAATGATTTAATTATTTTTTTCTAAAATTCTATTTACTTTCCTCCATGAGATGGTTGTAATGATCCTTTTATACCCTTATCCAGATTGACTGTTAAAGATTGTGAATTCTCTGAAACCAACAGAGCTGTGTCTTGTTATATTAATGAAGAAAATAGAGTATCTGTGCACCAAATTAAAAAGCCATAGATTTTTATCTTCCTCAACCTGTTGATGAATCTGCCATGATCTTATAAGAAGCATCTACTGGTTTTGCTTTTTTGTTTGCTTATGGTCTTTTCCTGCATTTATTTGGTTGAAATTATGGTAATTGGCTCTTTAAAATCTTGAACACCCTTTTCCACCAGCTCAGGTATTCATAGGACCTTACCATGATCTGACATGGTTTACTAAGCCAGCAAAACGAGTAAGAGAACTTTCTTCTGGGTTAATGAGTTGAATCATCTCTGTTGATAGGTGTCATGACCATGTAAATGTGAGGTAGTACTGCATGGCTGGGAGCAGACGTGGTTAAAAGGATCAGGGAGAGTAAAGCTTCACCATATATAAGTCAGGGGCCTGTCAGATCTGGTCAGTCTCATAGTTTGTCCCATAGAGAATAGTCTGTACAAGTCACACAGAAGGGTGAGCAGGATCTGGTCATTTGGGTTACAGAGAAGAAGAGGGTGTCTATATGTAATCGCCATTGGTTTTGTTCCATAAACCTGTGTGGAAAAACTCAAATGTCCTTTTCAGTCAGTCAGGGACAACAAACTGTGCAGTGAAAATTCTCTAGGCAGTACTAAGCTGTTCCTGGAGAGTGAATATCTTCTTCCTTTTAACCAAGGCATTAAGAGTTAATTATGGAAGGGCAAATCGAAGCAGCCAAAGTGTCTGAGTATTATACACAACCTTTGCTAATTATGTTTTTATATGGTAAATCATATGAGGATTGCAGTGATAAGAAAATGAATAAAAGAATAGCAAGGAAAATAACATCTAAAATAGATTCTTCTAATGCTTAGAGATTATGTGATCTCATCACTTTTTGAAAAGGAAAATTGAAAATAGAGTGAATTGATATAGAATGGCTAAAGCATAGAACATCACTTCTTAGCCTTTAAAGAACTTGGGAATTAGTGGTAGAAAGTTCTCTTGACATGAAACAATCCATTTGAATAGAATTTATGGAAGTTTTGGATTGGATTTATGGTGAATTCTCACTTCTGCCTTCGGCAGTTTGTCATCTGGATTAGTCAACTTCATTTTTCCGGTTGTGTACACATGTTCCCTTGTTCTTGTGATTTTGTTTGCTTTTTAAAAATTATTATTTAATACATATGTATTAATACCAAGAGTTACAAAAGATAAATCCATTTCTTCCCACCTCATGGAAATGTGTGTATCCAGGCAATTCACTGTAGCTTCTAAGATTTGGGTTTGGGGGAGAGGGTGGGGCTAGGGGTGGGAAGACAGGCATTGGCAGACTGTAGTTTCCTGACTTTGATTCTGTGTTTGACTTTCTAAGCATAGACTAGGAGTTGCATGTAGAGAACCCTTTTCTTATTCAAGGTTGAATCATAAACAAAAGAAGTTCGTGAAGCAGTTAGAGTTTTGGCACACAATCAAATTGCCAGTGTCAAACTGAAAAGGATGCTTATTATTTTTATAATAGTTGTTAAACTTCCTGCTTCCCTGTCTAGAAGTTAAATGCTTTGCTGTTCTTAATCTCCTTCCAAGGAGAGCAATGCTGCAGAAATTATGGTACTCTCTTGGGATGCCATCCTGGTATTTATCTTCCATGAATATCATATGAAGTCTGTAGTACAGCCTCTAAAGGGTTCTGAGTATGTACGTTCCTGTTGATCAAATTATTTTTTGAAAAAAGGAAGAGGGGGGCAGAAGCCCCAAAACAAAAAAAATCCCTCAATCCCCACCCAGATTTACAGCCTGTTTCTTTCTAGAACTTCAATACATAAACAGTACTTACCAGCAGATTGGGAAGCAGGTCTTTGTAATGATAATCCAGTTACAATCCAGCATCGCATCAGAGAGAGTACTTCAAAGTTGCATGTTCTTGAAGGCAATACTTGCAAGGGGCATGTTTAAATATGCCAAGCAGACAGGCTTGACCCTTTCAGCCACAATGATTACCTATTCTCCTGAGATAAGGCTGACAAGTGATTGAATAGCAGAGGCCAGAACAGAGAATCAATTCTGTGCTAATGAGCACGCAAGGCTATCGGGGAAGCAAATAGCACACAACTGGTTAGGTTAAAGACAATATTAATCTACTCATGGTGAATTGCGCCTGGCCCTGTGAAATGCATTGTGAAAGTTAATTTGTTACTTAAGTGTTCTTGTCCTGTATGTCTTAACCGCTTTTGCTCTTGAAAGTTATGGAGTCCCAGAGTTACTCATTAATAACTTTTCTGTCTTTGACACAAATCTTGATGGAGCTCCTGCAGCCCCATTGTATAATTTCTTACTGTGTGGACCAGTACGGGTAGACCAGTGATACTAGTGTTAAGGTACTTCCTAAGTTATTAGCTTGGTTGAGAAATTTCCCCTTCCATTAACAAGGACAGGTGAAGCCCCTGTGACCAAGTTCATTGGGACTACAGCTACTTTGGATATACACTCTTTTAAAGGAGATCCAGATCTTGCAGACTGTCATTCAGAAGTTGTATGGTAATTGAGTTTTTTTTACTTGGTTCCACTGTAAAATACCTCAGAGTGCATTAATACTATATGCTCTTATTTGTGATCCCATTCCTTACATTTAATATCTGTAGTAGCATTCTCAGAAGCTACTATATTGCTATACTGTGACTGCTTAGAGATGTAAACAGAATGTAGGACCCTGTGGGTAAACACAGCAGGCTGCAGATCAGACATGTTGGGGGAGTACAGAGTGGGGCTCCTCACAAGGGATTGAGTTTTTTCTCCGATTGTATTCTCTGATGGTGTTTGCAGGTCTCTGGTAGAAAATGGGAGATGAGAAAGTAAGAGGTATTTGGTGCATAATAACACTTTGTTTCATTTGTTGTGCCAATCCCCAACCCAAACTTGGCCTGCTTATTTTTCTTTGGCAGTGATCAGTTTCCAAAAATAATCACAGCACCTGTCTCAGAGCTGTTGGCACTGCACTCTCTCATGCGATAGCTCTCAGCTCACCTGTCTGAGTGACTCATGGTTTCCTTGTAAGGTGAAAAATAACCCTGCTTTCACTAATCATTAATTAGATCTTCTTTATCTGTGATAAACACTTATCGCCTTGACTAAAGGGGCAATGACTTGATTTAAGACCTAGAAATATAGCTTTTGAGCTAGTGTCTCTCCTGGACGCAGCCTGTCCAATGTGTGTGGCCTGATGCTGTGCACATATCTAACTCAAAAGTGCAGGCTGTGAATCCCGAGCGACTAGCCATTAGTATTGTCTTTCATAAAATTACATCATTTGTCTTGTGAATGTATCCTGTTGTCTATTAAATATACGTTCATACTAATAAAAGCTGCAATTATCACCGACTGCTTCCCTTGCTCAAAGCCTCAACTGTGACTTTAAGACCGCAAGGTCTTGTAAGAGTGTCTAATCTGTTGTACTGAGGAAGAAGTGGGCACCTTAGGTCTGGGGTAAGCAGCTACAAACATCAGTATGTTATTGGACGCCTTCTCAGCACAAATCCAAAACGTAGGCTCACACGAGATATTATGAAGAAATCTAAATCTGCTGCAGCCGAATCCAGAACAGTGCATCCTGAGCTGAGCTGTAGAAGGGGTTTCTAACTAAGAAGCTGTGTACCTCTGCATACTTGCTAAATGATTGCAAACTTTGTCCTGTTCTTCTGTCACAGGCAAAGCTGGTGTGTGGACATCAAATGAGCTGTCATTGATGTTGTCATCACATTCTTGGTCACAGAAACAAATGGTTACTGAATTTAGCCATAAAGAAAGAAAGCTTATATCACTGTAATATTTTTTTTTCAAATGCTTCAATGCAGAAATAAGGCATGCAGTCACTATATGTCCAAGAATCCAAGTTGCATTTCTTGTGGTGAAGAGCTTTTTTCAGACATAAAAATTTAAAAATTTTCTAATTCAGTTACTGAAAGGTAACTTCTTTAATAACTAGACTGATTGCTAACAGTTTTTTCCTTTATTGTAAGTATTTTAAACAAAAATAGTATTTTCAAAATGTTTCAAAACTGTTGTATTAAATTAAGTTCAACTCTAATTTTTCCTTTTTTTTGGCTTACACTGTGAAGTTATGCTTTTAGCTACCTGACTATAATCCAGACATTTACATTTTTACTTTTTCACTTTGTCTCTCCAGTTAATCCAGTGTGTAGAAAATCCACTATTCTTCAGTTCAAGTAGTATCACCCAGGAGACAGCCTAAACCAGAGAATTTCAAATGCTTCTCTAGCCTTAGTCTGTGAAAGAATTGTATTCCCCAGCTGTCTTCTCCAAATCTCTGTCTGTATTTCTCATATGTGGCAGGAGGGATGCTGTGTCTCTGCCTTAACTATTATGTTCACAGTTAAGAAGTTAATGAAGGTGTATTTTGGGTGCTAATGTGTCATAAAATTGGGTTTGGGTTATTGTGTGTGTGTATCTTTCAAGATTGTGTTTAGACAAGAGGTCAAACGTTGCAAAAAGTGTTGGAGCATGAATTAACAATAGAGCTGGCTGAAATGTAGAACTTTTAAGCAGTCAGAAAACTTTTTTCACAAGCTGATTCAGTTCTGACTTGAAACATATCCTGGAAAAAAGCCTTTCATTGAACATTATTGTTAGTAAAAAAAACCATGGTACTCTTTAAGTAAAATGTGCTGCCTGACAGGTGGTGGCTAGGACTGATGTGCCTTCAGCCTGTTTCATTAGGGTCTACACTAAGCAGCAATGTTGAGAGTAACCAGCCTTTCATGTCTATTCATTGTGCATAGTTAAAGCCATCCATCCTGCACCTATGTTTTCAACTATTGCCTTGTTCCATGGAAATATTAGCTGAATTAAAGATAGTCCTGTGGTGCATTTCAGATCAATCACCATTTTCAGAAATTTTATAACTCTCTTGACTAAAATAATGCTGTATGCAGAACATTATATTTTTGCTGGAGTGCAGCCGTAAGAGACACATCATGCAGAAAACAGGCAAGACAATTATTCAGCTCTGTTTGGCACCACTTCATCCCTAGCCAAAACATTGAGGTTTTATTTTTCATCTAAGGTCTTAAAAAGCACTTAGATTCACAGTAAAATAATAAAAATTAAAGATGGAAGATGGGATCTATGAAGTAAGGTTTCTAGAACTGCACCTCTTCCATTCTAGACAGAAATATCAAGGAGATAAGGAACTGTCTACAGATATTTTGAGGCAGTTGATTTTGGTTTTCAAGAAAACATTTGCTCTTTGAAGCTTTTGCTTTTGAAAGGTAGGTTAAAATGGTTGTTTTTTGTTAGTGAGAGCAGAACAAAAGTAATTGACTTAAAGATCTATGAAGCAAATAAATTACAAGTAATTTTACATCTTGTTTTACTGCTGTAAATATATTTTAGGAAGAGACTGTTGAACCATCATTGTCTCAGATCCTAAACACAGACTAGATAACCAAGTATTAATGTAGACCTCTCTTTCTAGAGAGAAAAAAAAAAATCTTCTTTTTGTTTTCTCTGCTATTTAGTTCATTCAAGATCTGGGGAAAGAAAATGCCTCTTGTGTTGTACAGAGTTTGTAGTCACAAGCAAAGTTTTTATTCCCTCATTTCTCTACCAAAGCTCAAACAGACACTTAAATGCTAAACAAGTCCAAGTTTTTGCAAATAGTTTTGTCTGTAATGCAGTCCAGCATGTCCTGTTGTGGCACGTAAGGTGAAATGATTTTTCCAGTAGAATTGGATTAATTGTATCTCTCTTGCTTTACTATACCTATTTGTCATCATTAGTACCTTCATGATACAACCCTCCCTGAAATTCTTACCTTCAAAACCAGGCAACCAACAATTTCTCGGACTCATGGAGGAAATTGAGTTCACATCTGCTCCAGGAGTGATCAAAGTCACTGCTGTTGCAAACCTATCATCTTTTGATATGACTAGATATTTTTTTAAAAGGTGAGGGGGGCAGTGATGTAGTAAAGGGAACAATCAGGATGCTTATTTTGCTTATGAATAAATACAGGAAACTGTCTGAGTGTTGATCACCTGTCTGAAATTGACAATTGTGTTAGAGAAGATTTCTGAAATACTGAATTTGATTATTTGTGTCCGAAAAAAAAAAACAAACCCATCATCCTGCACTTGGACACCAGCCTCAAAAAAAAAAAAAATAAAAAAGAAAAATAACTTTGCACTTGGGTTCCTATGGAGAAAGAGAATGAAGCCAATCTAAAAGAGGTGAGGGAAGCAGAAGAGGGGAAGTGCCAGTCATGTCGATTCATTGCATGTCAGATTTCTAAACTAATCTTTGAAACAACTTTTGCTTTTATTTTTTTCTGACCTAAGTTAATGGGATGAAAATAACTTCAGATCATATCATTTCTTTTCCAATTTCACATAGTTGCAAATCCTTTATTATAGATCCATAACCTTCAACACTCCAGTAAATATTTTTTCTTTTAATTTTGCCTTACAGCAGATACTTAGTTTGATGTCACTCACCGCTACATAGAGCATGATGATTAGCTTCCAATTGGTTAATAAGGAATGTACAGAATGGGAGTTTTCATTGGCATTAAAACACTGACCATTTTCAGCCTACCTGGAGGAGGAATTTTGGTAGTCT
The DNA here is from genome assembly GCF_000699245.1 of Pterocles gutturalis. Taxonomy (NCBI): domain Eukaryota; kingdom Metazoa; phylum Chordata; class Aves; order Pterocliformes; family Pteroclidae; genus Pterocles; species Pterocles gutturalis. Next base: position 15,286 of record NW_010100844.1, read on the forward strand.
CCTACTTGTCACCCAGATACAGTTCTTATCTGCAAAAGCAGAGATGCAAATACAGTTAAAAAAATAAAAGTAATAGTGCAAGAAGCCTGGAGACAGTCATCTGAAGCAGGTGTGAGTTTGCGTTTTTTCTAGTATTCCAGTGTGTGGAACTGTCCCAATTAAGTGACCGCATACCCCAGCCTCTTACCGCTCTGGTCTGACAAACAGTTGCTTCTCAGGGTGCTGTTTCTAGGTGGGACCTGAAACTAATATCTCCCGAAACAAACTCTTATTCTTTCTATTCAGAAGTAATATTCTGAGCAGAAATCTAATGAGACTGAAGACTGATTCATTCAGTGATTGCTCTGAGACGAGTGGTGATGGCAATGAAGCCTGAGGCTATATGAATGGACTGGAACCGGTATTTTTTTCTGTTTGAAACACAACAGCCGGGAGTCAAATTTACATGGTCTTTTAAAAGTAGAATGCAGGACAAATATGGCTAAGTGCTGAGCTTTTGGCATATCCTCATGAATTCTTCTAACAAACACGAAGCAAAGAACAGCTTTTCCCTAGGCTGTAAGTATTATTCTGGGGGAGGGGGCTGTTTCTTCAAGGTGTTTGTTTATTAGTGGAGGCTTTTTTCCTCACTCCAGCAGATCTAGGTATTTCACAGAAATGGTTGTGCTTTATTAACATCTTTCTATTGTAACACACACTTCTGGAAAAAAAAGAAAAAAAAAAAACAAAAAACAAAAAACCTTTTCTAGAGGCCTGTTCTCTCAGATTATTGTTTTAGGACTTGTATGAAATGTGAAGCAATCCTCAAGTCTCTTGTTTTCATATTCTGGAATGACAATTTCAATGAGAAGTGCATTCTGGATACAAGTATATAGTAAACACTGAAACCTTGTTTTCCAGCAGCACTTTGAGGAATCTCTAGAGGGAAATGGCTTTCAGGAATTAGACTGACTGAACTGCTTCAGTAAATCTTTGTTTGTATCTCCTATAAAGGTAATGGTCATTCCAATCACACACAGATCTATCTAATATGTGCTGCAGGCAATAATGTGGAGTGTAAACAGACCTTTTTGGGCAATTATAAAATGCAAGTGCCTCAGTTCATTTTCTTCATAATCAAACAGAATTCTTGGGCTGAGGAGTTTAAAGAGTTTACACTGGTGTTGTTTGATTGCTTAATAAATTTTTTAAAAAAATCAACAGATACACCTTTCTTTGCTACACTGGCAGGAAAAATAGGAAATCTGGAAGATACATGCAAAACAATTCCAAAGAGAATCCGCAAATGCTTTAAGCTGTTCATGAACTAGATTTTAGTACACTTTGAGATCCCGGATGAATAGGATTGTTTTAGACCCAAGTCTTGAGGAAAGAGCGGAGTCCATGCTGTGTTTAGATTGCTGCATTACAATAATCACAGGCACAATTACCCAGGCTGAGACTAGCAGAGGATCCCACTGTCTGTTTATTGAGTAGAGCCAAATGTTGGGATCATACTGAAGAGGTTGCCCAGAAATGTCTGGGAGGTGAACAAATGAGCATTAGCACTAGACATATAGATGGCTGTGTGTACATGCAGCAAAGGGTTGCAGAGAAAGGGAGAGATGGCAGAAATAGTTCTGAAGAGGGAAAAATAAAAGCAATGTTGTACTGGGAATGTTACAGTGAACTGTTTTACATGCTGTTCGACAACTGGAGATCAGTAGGGGTCCAGAACCTACCTGCCAGCTGGTTCCTGCTGCTCTTCTCAGGGTGAGGTCTGTGTTGGCTACAAAACCTGGATTCTAATAACGGAGGGGACTACAGGAATTATATTCAAGATCATAGAGGTGGGGAAAAATGCATGTGATTATTTTTTTTAATACTAAATTTTTATATTAAATATGTTTCCAGTAGAAAAGGGTTCTGGAAGATATTTAAAAATATAATGTAGACTCGAGATAGTTTTACCTTAATATATTTAAATAACACATATTTTTTGTTATGAAATGGTGTAAAGAAGTCAGCCAAATGGGAAGACTAGGAAGGAGGGGGAACTAAAGCTAGGTTTCAAAGCAGAAAGATTAAACATATCTCAATATACTCACGTATATGTAATTTTCAAAATTTAATAACATCAAGTTTGCTCTTTTCCTGTTTAAATGGATCTATTTTTTGCTTTACTTGGTTACAACTCCTTCATTGAGAGCAGTTTAGGACTATGTAGTTGAAATGTTGTCACCTGTAGGTGATTTTCTGCCTCCTGCATGCTTCAGTTATGGCTCCAAACACTGCTTCCACGCTGCACCCACCTCTTTCATTGGTTTGTTTTCCTAGTTCTAATTTGGTATTACTTGTAATCGTCTTGCATTTTACGTCTTTGTTTAATATTTTAGAATTAGTGTCTACTACCTAATTTCAGCTTTGTGTCATTTAAACTCTTGTTTTTCTCTCAGCAAGTTTGCTTTGCAATTACAGAATGTGCACAAAACTGTTCCTGTGGTCAAATATAGGCCATCTGTTAATTTTAGTCCACAAACACCTGTAAAAGAGGAATTACTTAGGGCCGTGTGTACTGTCCTACCCCCACTGAAGTCAAGCAAGAAGGCTGCTTTCACTTTATACAAGTGACCCAAGAATTGCATAGTTTCCTTCTCAGCTACTTCCCAACGTGGACTAATCTTCATGTGCTTTCAAAGGCAGGTGGACATTGTAACTCTCTGAACATAAACAGTCAGTAGCTTGCCTTTGGTCTAGTGGTGGATCAGTGTCAGAATCTAGATTTCCTGACAACTGCTCATCTCTGGCCACTCTGCCACAGTTTACGTTCTGTCTGGCAAAATTGGATAGCTTTGCAATTCATCTACCTCTCATTTTAGTTCTCCCAAGAAAACAGGCTTACCACTGCTGGTTTCTGTCGCATTCTGCATCCCATAAGATGTTCAACGTATCAGGTAATAGGCGTTATCTGTAATTTGACTGTTCACATGATTAGCCCCCACACAAAGTGTGTTCACGAAGCAAGGCTGCCTGTGAGAGAAGACACAGGAGGCATTGAAAAAACTGTGGAGCTTTTGGTGTGTTTCTGACAACACTTGTCACATAAAAGTCCAGGAAGACTTAATTCCCAGCTTCCATAGTCCACTTTTTTTCTTGTCCTGTGACCAGCTTGATTCAATCAATGTCTCATTTTATATTTAAGATCTCTTCCTCAAATCATATGTACCTACAGCCCAGTCAGGAAAAGGAAAGACGCCTCTTGCTGCTACATCCCAGAAATCTTTTCTTTCTGTGTGGACTCTTTTATTTCACTCTGATTCCTACATTAGAAACAGATGTAATCTGTGTTCATTTATTGGGTGCTTGCACATCTTAGTTTTATTTTCCAAGGAAAGAGGCTTTACACAAATATATCATGTACAACTGCTGGCTTGTCTGACTCAAATCTAATAACCAAATTCTTCTCTTTTCAAACAATTTAGGAAAGAGGGAGCAGGGAGAAAAAATGGGGTAACAGAAAAAATTAAATGCTTAGGATTTTGTGAAAATGGGTATCCGGAGAGAGATTGAAGTTCTTTGAATATGTGGCTGTGCAAAAGCGATGGACAGGAGGATTTACCTTGGAACCAGGTGGATAGTGACCACTTTTACCTAGATTGATGGTTGGGGATTTATTTCTGTATTTTTGTGAAATGTTCCCAAGTAACGTTGGGATTTTTTCCTTTATTCTGTGTGAACATGTCTTATTTCTGGGTTCTTTGGACCTGAGAATGTAAGTTAATGCCTTGATACACTTGGAAAGGGAAGTTTTTTTTATCTGACCAGTAACTCAAAGGTTTGCAAGTCTGATAAGACTGTTGGTTTGTTTGGGTTTTTTATAACACCTGTCCTCTCCCAAGAAAAAAAACCAAAACAGATAACCATTGTCCCGTGATCCAGGAATAGGTTACTGACAGGTGCACTGGAGCCAATGAGCAATCAAGAGTCAAGATCCACTTTCCAACCTTTAGTGTGGTTCTGTACAGAAAGGGGTGCTAGGACTTCACATCAGCATGTAAGGTCTCCCCCCAGGAGTGTGATTTTTACTGTGCTGAATAACCTTAAAGTGACTCATCTTTTTTGACATTAGCCAGTTCTTGTCCCTTCCTGTATTATCTTGCTGTGTTTTCCTCACCCAGGGGTACACAGTACTGTTTTAGCTACAGAATTTTTCTTCTGTTTTACACAGTTGCTCATTTGCCCTTCTTTGGGGGTAGAAGAACCTTGAACAATTAATGAGTCATGCCACTTCACAAGAGGTTTGTTGTCTTTTCTATTCTGTCATGAAAACTTTGTATGCAAAAGTGTCTGGGGGAATGTCTGTTTTGATGGATTCACTACAGTGTATACGCTTAGTGTGTTAACACTATAAAAGACATGACCAAAGGTTAAGTTTTGCTTTCAGGTCTGAGTGCACCAAACAGGTTTTTCCCCATTTGTACCTTTTAAGGTCCCGCTTCTGTAATGCTAATGATACACTCTGCTTCCAGTAAGGAGAGGTTAGAGGTTTGTCTTGAACATGCTCTGGTGTCAGGAAATACAATTCTGGCTAGAGCTTCAGAGCACTCTTCGCAAATAAATAAATGTGACATGCAGGGTGACATTTTGAACCTCATTGGGTCATTAATTGAGCTGTTAATCTTAGAAGAATCAAGAGTTCATGACTGGTATCACACTTTCTTATACTTGTGTCACATATGCTTCGAGACACAACCTTTTTCTTCATTTGCTAACTCCAAAAGGAAAAAAAAAAAAAAAAACTTCCACTATTGATTGTCCACTGAAGTGAGGCAAATATGGTGCCTTCTTAATGTTTTCCTTTTTTCTTACTAATAGTTACTGAGGTTTGCCTTTCAGTCAGTAAATACAAGGCTTCTGATTGCCTCCACTTCTCCTGAAAGGGATCTTTAAAGAAGCAGAATAGAGCAAGCTAGGACAACAACAACAGATGGACAAAATGGAAGTAGCAAACTTGGGACCGTATATTGGTCTAGAAGTTTGTCCATCCCTCTCCCTCCAAGTTACCTATGAGGGCAATGCAGTTTGATATTACTTAGTAACAAAAATGGGATTGGAATGAAAGCAAAGGATTGCTTTAATTTTCCTTGTGAACCAAATTTCTTGGTTGAAAGTAACGGACTTTCAGATAATATGTTCCATCTGAAAAGCATCAAATCAAGAACTTCAGGTAACAAGGCTTCTGAATAACACTAAGATGAAATTTTTCCACCTCTCTCTTTATTTGTGTTATGCCAGGATGGTAATATTCTGTATTGTATCCTATTTCATTTAAAAATATAGTGCCTGAATACTCTGTCCCCTGTACACAAAAGCAAGTGGAAAATACTTGTTTTTATTACCAGTTAAAAAATATCACATCATAACTCCCTATTATTGCTGAAATATTAAATGACAGCTTAAAAAAAACCACAGGGTATGCAAGCCAGTTCTCCAGGACTGTTTCTCCTTGATAAGCAAACAGGATTTTACTGTAAATTGTTGAATGCTTAACCCTTCCTATTATATATTATACTCTCTATGTTTGTTAGGGATGAAAAGGAGAAATGCATCCTGTTTGGATTTGGAATACAGATTGCAATGCTTCATTAGTCAAGTTCAATAATGCTGGTTATCCTAAATAGCTGTCATGGAACAAAATAGATAGTCATCTAAATCACTGATGCCAGATTCTAGGTTTGTTTTTTGTGTTCTTCCAGCTACTGGGGCTATATGCAACCTATTCCCACTGGGGAACCTTGTCAGCAGGTACTTGGATGAGGAGTTATGCAGCATAAGGACATTATTTCGACAGTATTAGAACATAAACACCTGTTCTGCTCTGTCTTGGATTTATCCAGCTCTTCAGAAACAGAAAAGTTTTTGCAGAAAAGAGCAGGGGCATAATCTTTTGGGCCATAGTGGTTGGCAGGGGCCATTTTCTTTGCTCTTATTTCCTCAAGGAAAGAGGAGGCAGCAGAGAAAACGCAGATAAAAAAATATGACAAAAAACCAGATATTTCATGTGGATTTTCTTAGGGGGTTTTGGCTGGGAAAGCCTTTATTTAATCATGATTTCTGCATTGGTTTGTAGTCTTGACTTGTATTAAGAGACTTTCCCATTTTAACAAACTTTTTGCATGATGTTTTGTGCTGTCATCACCATCAATTCTTCCCTCCACCCCTCACTAGAGTTCCTAGTTTAGGATCAGGATGTACACAGATGCTGTATCGACAGAAGTAGGAAATCGTCAGCAAAGAAACAGCAAAATTGCTCCAGTGCTTCAGTCAACGATGGCAGAAACAACAGCTCCCTGATAGACTGGAGAGGGCAGAGAGAGCTCACGGTGGCAAAAGTGTGAAGTTAGTTTGGTGGGGGAGGATGGGTTCTCTTCCTCATTTTGAGTCTAGTGTCTGACATTTCATAATCCCAGCTTGGTCGCATTTTACACTTCCATACAGCCACCTGTAGGCACAACAGAGATGTCATCAGCAGATTCTTAGTTTTGCTAATATCTGAATGCATGAGTGTGTGTCTCACCAAAATCTGGCGCAGAAATACAGGATGCTTCATATGTGATTCTGTGGAGCTTTGTTCCTTCTTACGGCAGTTAAAAACTGTTCCCTTGTTATGTTACAGAGAACGGCTTCAGAAGCTGCTAGTGAAAGATTAAAGTGTGTGCTACGTTCTGTTGACTAGGATTGGGCCAAATTGTGCTTAGTGTTACAATAACAATTTTTTCAGTTTTTAACCTTATTGCTGACAAGTTACATGTTTTTCAGTAGCAGCTCTACACTTAGGTTAATATAATGGGAATAATAGAAGGACAGGGGATGATCCTCGGAAGTGTCGTAAACATATTTCAAATGGAGCTTTCATTCTTTCTGTGCACAAAAAAAAAAAGTTGAGGAGGGGGGAGGAGGAAAGAGAGGTTGGTAACGAACACGATTGTTATTCTTTAAAACATATGCTCAGCACTCTGTAAGCAGCGTATTCAGCTGGAGAGTCACAGGCAATCCATAATGATTGATTGCTTTTGCAAGTCTTGAGCCAAATCACACCAGATCAGTTATGCGTCAACACATTAGATAGGGCAAGTCTGAATTTTCCTTGTGTAAATTTCAAACAAAGCAAACAAATCTGCTGCTGGTTTCGTGCTAGTAAAAATAATCTGTGTCGTGAGATACACACATTTGAAATTTTTGTGGGGTTTTTGTTTTCAAGGTATCTAGCTAATACTTTTGGTAAATCGTGCCAATAAAAGTAACTTTTTTAAACTCTTGGCATCATAAAGCAGTAGCTATTATATGGTATCTGATTTGAAATTTTAATATATGCTGCTGAACTACAGTGCACTCTAATTTTGTTTATAGCTTTTGATTATCATGTCAATTTACATCCAGGGTAGAAGAAATTGGCTGGATATCAAGCAATAAATTTTAATAGGTTCACCATCTGCATCATTTGGTACGGCATTCAGTGATTTTTGTCCTGATGTGACAAGCAAGTTGTCATTCTTTAGCACGGCTGATCTTCGCTGTTTTGTGTGACTGAGCTGACTGCATGTCGCTCAGTCCCCAGTGTCTGATCTGCACATTACCGCAACCTCTTAGAGGTACACATGAAAACACCAAAATGGCACAGGTATACTCTGCAAAAGCTCCCATTTCCAAAATCTTTGCTATGTTCAGAAGCTAGAGGTAGAAAAGAACGTCTGTCAAGAACTAATTGCCAGATCCCCCTTCATTAGCGGTGCTCAGGGATTCAGATAGACTGAAAAATGCAGAGAGCTGATAGAAGTTGTGTATCGTGATCGATAATCCTAAGTAAATGGCTTGGATTTTAGTGCATGCATCCGATTCTTGTCCGCACACTTTAACCGTAGGAACAACCACAGTTTATGACAGTTGAGTGAAGGGCACTCTGCAGTGGGGGAGTGTGGTCTGAAGTCCCTGCTGCATTGTAGGCTGCCTACCTCAAAGCTGAGGTTTGCAAGGTAGCCACAGCCAGCAACATCAGTACTGTCTGATGTTGCATCTGTACCAGAGATCTTGAGAATCTCCCTGGGCAGGTTGCTTTGGCCTGTTACGCATCTTCAATGATCACTTGGTCCATGCCCTATGGTGCTTACAGTATGTTGGTACAGTAGTTTCCCTCCTGCACTAGATTTTTGTATGGCTTATCAGCCAGCTGCATGTCAAAGTCTTGGAGAAAGAGGGTCACGGATACTATTAAGCAGTTAGAAAGAGGTCAGCTGCTTTACAGGCTTCTTTTGAGCTTACCACCAAAACATGCACATTTCTCCACTGTAGCCTTGTGCTACAGCCTTCGCCTGTCCTGGGTCAACAGCAAAGTAGAATATCTGCTCTGAGACACGTACTTGGAGAATATCAGAGCCAGAGGAGAATAAATCTGTAAATCTCTAGTGTCTTTCAGCAAAGGACTGAAGAAGACAAAAGTGGGCAGCACAATCTGGACAAAACCAGAAACTGCACGCATTGCTCAGTATGAGGTTTCTGTTCCAGTTACCACTCTTCCTCATGCTACAGCAACGCCAAATTTTACCTGCGTTGCCATGCAACAGAGACTTCCAAATGAGGTTTTTGTACTTTAAGTGATATATGAGCCTCTTGAAATTTAATGACCAATAGCAGCATTATCCAGCAGTAAAAGAAAGAGTTGGGGAACTCCTGGCATAGGAGACATTTTATCCCTTGTGTTTATTTTTTCTCTTCCTAAGACAAGTCAGAACCCAGTACACCCAGGTAAACAGATTTCACACATCCTGCAAAGACTGACAGTGAATGCGCAGAAGAGCGACAGTTAAGGAAGAAACATTATTTACAGTGTTCTCCTGCATTCAGAGCTAGCAGTTTCTTTCTTTCTTTAATGTTATTGCTTTTATATATAAAGAAGCTCTATTTTTTTTACTATCATTGAAAAAAAAAAAAGAGGAAAGAAAGCAAGGGTAAATAGCCAGATTGTGGTAATATATTGAGGAAAGCTACAAGAATAATACAGAAAAATCAGAATAAACAAAATACATAACCTTGTTATGCTGAGAACTTGGCAGTGTTTGCACAATATTTCGCATGAGAAAATTAAGGGAGGGAGATGAAAGGAAGACAGACCCTCATTGCCTATAAGCAGCCAAATTTCTGCTTAGATACCACAGTGGAAGCTTTAGTGACTAGCATGGGATGGAGCGAGCTGTCCAAGTACACTATGATGCCTGAGTTTTTTTGCCAGCATCAACTGGTGGAAGAGGGAGAATCAGCGTTTTTTATCAATTTACTTTCAAATGGTGGCTATCTACTGCCCATGACCTGCTGTGATCTTGCAGCTTTCCTTTGCTTGCTGTCAGAGGTTGAGTGGATAGATTCCTGGAAAATTTTTAAATTATTAGATAGCCTGAGCTGTGAATCTATGTTTATCCGGATTTAAAGAACTAATTTATTTTAGACAACCCAACACTGCAAACACAGATAAGATACGCTTACAAGTCATATAATTATCTATAGTGCCTTTCTTCGTTCTTAAATGGACACTTCTAAATTCCATCCAAGATGCAGTGAAAGGGTTACTTTTTGATCTTGCAGCTCTGAAGTGAGCTAAGTGTAAAGAATTCCACATGATTAATGTTGATGAATAATTTCTTCATGTTAATAGAGAATAATAAAAACATGACTCATTTTCCTAACAAAGATTTTTTTAGAGTGGCATAGATGTATGCTAACATCAAAGGAATCTGCCGCTAGTTGTTTTTACTCACCTTAACTCCTTTGGTTGAGTTTTGAAATAAGCCAGAAATGAGGGATAGAGATTTTAAAACTGAGCTTTTGTTTCTTCAACATCATGTTTCGGGTTAAGTCTTTTTAGTTTGGCTAGTAAAGATTATTTGGGGAATCTCACGCAAGCTGCTAGATTATAAAGAATTGTTGCTTTTAAATGCATTTTGTGTTGTGGTAACCTATTAGGAGAACAGGCCATACCGTTTCCTCCCACTGCTACTAGCTACAAAACAAAAACCTTTCTAATGAGCTTACACATGCTAAACGAAAATTCTTCATGAGCAGGATATAAACTGGCTTCTGAGCCCAAGAGAGCAGGACTGGAAACATTTAATTGTACTGTTAAGGAGAGAATCATGATATTTTGTTAGTTTTGGATGTATGAGAGAAGGATCTTGGATCACAGCTGCTTCTGAAACACTATATGTCTCCGATGCTTGTAGAAAGAGGGAAATGGTAGTTTGTACTCTAAACATGCCTCATCTTTGTCAGGCTACAACATTTTTTATCTAAGACTGTTACTTACATTAAGTGAACAAACATGCTAACAAACATATTAATCCATTTTGGCTTCTGGATTCTGCAAGAAATATTCCAGGCATAGACACTTCACTAATGCTGACTCTTAAGTACTTTTTTTTTTTTTTTTTTTTTTACTTTTGGAAAATAATTGGTACTACTGGCACTGCTTCCCTGGGGCTAGGCTCCTGCATTTAAATTACTGACTTGTCTAACTCGTCATGACAAATATTCTGGTAGGCAGGCAGTATTAGCACTTCAGCTGCTGTGAGTACCCATCTGATACCACTGTTTTTCTAGAGATGGGAAAATTCATCAGTTTTTCTCATGTAAATAAGGTCTTATTGGCACAGTCTCCCAAATTAAAGAGATTTTTTACCCATTTTCAAGATGGGATTATTGCTTAGATCTTTGAAATCCATTCCATATTATGACAAGGAATGGTGTAAGAGAATGTCCATCTTATTTCATGACATCGTGTGCTTCATCTAAGTTGAGAACATTTTTATATGAGTATTTTGCATGCTCTTTCCCATTTAAGGTGTATTTTTGATAAGGAATTTTTAGTTTCTTGCAGCAGATGTGCTGACACAAAAAATTGCGAAGGATGATACTCTCATTCTGTAGAGGATATTCTCACCTTCTACAGGTATTAACAAACTCTAGCTTTCAACACTCCCATGGAATAAGCAAAACAATATGAAAATTAACACAGTGCCCATCACAAGAGTGTTGTAACCTACACCTCATCTTGCTTCTCTTCGGTATCTGTGTTTTATGTCACAAATGTGTGTCTCTCCTTAGACTGAGATACTCTACAAAAATAAAACTGCTCAGAGCTTTCTACTTAGCAGAATAAGCAATGACATCTTATTGCCAGTCAGCTGCTGCATAGTGTGATTCAGAGAAAATGCTCAATTCTCATAAGGATGTTGATTATTCCCCAACTTCAGCTCAAATGACTAGTTGCTGATTATATTCTAATGCTTTTTTTCCCAGGATTTCTGTATTTAGAGATAGTGGCTAGGAGGGGAGAAAAAAGCCAATGTTTTCTATAAAACAGCGATTAGTTGTGGTTCTGTACAAAGACTCCAGTGGGAGTTCTTCAGCACTAAGCGGTGATTCTTGTCAACATAACCTGGTCCTGTCATCATTTGCTGCATTTTTTGTTTGCATCTCTCATTCTCCCTTAGACTAAAGGAATTTCATCCTGTAACATGGTCTGGACAACAAATCTGCTTAAAATTTTCATCAGAATAGGTATACCCATTCACAATGTTGGGGCGTGTTCTGTTTGTTGGTTTGTGTGTTGTCTTATGTTATTTGGTTTTTGGTTTTGTTTTGGTTTGGGTTTTTTTTTTTTTTAAATGAGATGACAACTGAGAGGGAGGAGTTGTTTTTTTTTTCTTCTGTTCAAGAGGTTTCTCAATGAAAAGGTTTTGCAGATAATGGAATCAAGTCAAGAAGCTATCGCAATTACTATAACATCTTCCCATCAGTTGTCCCTTCATCTGGGGGATGCTAATGTGGAACTAAACGAACTATTGCTGTAGCTGGGGGAGGTTTGGGAGTGGGGGTGTATTTTGGGTTTTTTCTCCTTCTGATAGGCTGGAAATGAGCAATATCTGCCAGCTGTAAGAAAACAGAAGGGGTAAAGTCTAATGTTGCCAGCTTGAAAGGATGTCTGCACTTCAGAAAAAATATTTGGTTTGTATATCTTGTGATAAAGGTGGGGGAAAAAATGCAATTTGAGAGAAATGAAATTTGAAACTTTCAGCCTACCTGTCTTAAAAACTTCCAAGCCTAACATAATGTTCCCTTTGCATCTGCTGCTGTGCTTTAAAGCCTGTACTGTGTTTCAGGATGAGTGATTCATTAGGTATTATCTCTTAATCTTGGTAAAAGTTTGGGTATGACAGGAAGAGAGAGAGGAGTGGTTTTGGTCATCTTGGTTTGACAGATTTGAAAATTAGGTTGCCATTGAGGCAGATCATCAAAATAAAGATGGCAGAACATGTAAGGCAGCTGTGTGATGTTTAGTGTGTTTACAAACTTTTGGAAAAGTCTTACAACCAATAAAAATCCACAGAAAATTTAAAACTCAAGGGACTGCTGTTGGAAGTGGTGAAATCACTGTTTTGGAAATGCCTCTTAAAATCTCCTGGTGTTGTCTGTTTCCAGTAAATGATTACCACTTAACTTTTGATGGTTGGAGGAAATGTCGTCTTCTTTTACTGTAATAGCTCTGTACCCATTCCAAAATGGCAGGCAATACGTCTGAGCACCCTGAAGGTGAGGGATCCTGATTTGTCTGGCTATAGTACCAGCTATGGAGCTTTACTGAATCAAGCTGTTAATCCCTCATGCTTTTAGTTCTATAGGGTTCTGCTTTGAGAAATCAGTGTCATAATTTGATTTTAGAATTTTGTTCAGAATATCACAGATTTTATGTCAGTGTAATGTGTCCCCATGCTGTCCTTAAACACGTCAGGAAAACCCTTCAGCAATGCTACCACACACAGTGGTAGAACAAAATCAATTAAACTAAAGAATTGATGAACAACATTTTCATGTTTTTGTTTCTAAATACACATTTTCCTTAGGCAATTGTGTATGGCTGAATGGTGCTTTATTCCAGAAAAATATTTATCTGGGCACCAACAGCAACAGTATGGTCAAACTTGCTGCAGGTGACTGCTGTTGCAGGTAAGGTGTGAGTGTTGAGATAATATCTTTTTAAATCAGTCATAAACAATACAGATGAGCAGTGGAGGTTATGGGAAAACAGTGAGCCAGAAAATCAGTGGTATACTGTGAATGGGATAAAATGGTGTCTGTTTTCTTGTATGGAACAAATTTCCTGTTTGCTATGTCCCATAATAATGTAACCGAACACTTTTCCATGATCTGTTTAAAATTTTGGACAAGACATAATGGATAAAAAGAAAAAAAGGATTATTTAGAATGAATTGCACTTAAGACAATCTGGCTGGATATTCTACCCCTTTTTCTCCAACTATAAAGTTATGATTTAAAAAAAAGGCATAACAGACTGTCTGATTAATAAATTGCAATCAATTGCAATGCCTAATTATCTCTTTATGAGACTTGAAGAGAAAGTAATGGATGAAGCATGTTATTCTCTCAGCATGAGAGGAGCTGGCTAGAACAGCTTCATAGCTTAAAAAAAATAAACAAACCTTTGCTATCAGTGAGGAAAGGAGCAAAGTCTTAAACAACAAGTGTGCATTTTTTCTTGTTTAAATCAGATAAAGCTAAGAGTGTGGTGTTTGTGTACAGATAATTGAAACAGTGGTTTAGAGATAAATGTCTTTAAAATTCTCTCAAAATCCTAGTAGAGATTATATTTCTGTACAATATCCCAGCGGAAAAATTTGTGAAGTATTAGGGGGCCTTGTTAGAAGTTTGACACATAGTAAGTGGTTTATAGTTCCCAGTGGTATAGATGGAACTGTAAAGGAGTCTAAACTCATAGTCCAAGGGAAAATGTCATCAGGTGTTTAAGGTCATTGTATGCTTACTCTATAGGAAAAAATTCTTGAAACTTATCCCCTATTATTAAATACAGCTGGATTTATCAAGGCTTTCACTCCTTTTTCCTCCCTCCCAACATACCAAAAAGGGCATTTTTTGTGTTGTGGATGCCCCATCCCTGGAGGGGTTCAAGGCCAGGCTGGATGAGGCTTTGAGCAACCTGGGCTAGTGGAGGGTGTCCCTGCCCATGGCAGGGGGGCTGGAACTTGATGATCTTCAAGGTCCTTTCCAACCCAAACCATTCTATGATTTCTGAGCTTTAAACTAAAACCCCACCTCAGCTTTTCCTGTGTGGTTTAAGTTGACCTGTTTCAGATTGCTTTTTTCAGTAGCGTAGGAGTAGACACATGGCCAGTTCTCTTGTGATTCTGACTCTCATTTGCAAACAGACAAAATGGGAAGTATCTGGAAGTGACTTAGAAGAGCAGTCCATGTAACGGTTACTGAAGGCAGCTGTTGAATGGAATGTGTCTTGTCAGGCTTCTGTATGAGGAAGAGTTCACTAAGATACAAAACACTTTGGATCGGAAAATAAAGGATTAAGATGTTTATAGAATTTTAAGAAAAATTAGCGATGCAAGAATAAGGGAGCATCAGATGAAACTGAAAGGAGCTAAGTTCAAAGCAAAAGGAAATAAATTTTCACACAGTGAATAATTAGCCCGTGGAACTCCTTGCAAGGGATGTTGTGGATGCTGAAGTTTAAATTAACTTCATGTAGGGACTAGACAGATCAACAGGAGAGATCCATTCAAGATTAGGGGGGAGGGCAGGGAGAGGGACAGCAAGAGAAGTTGCTGAAAATAGCTAGAAGCTATAGAAGGAGAATCTCATGCTACCTGCCTTACTATTCTACTGCTGCTGTTGGAGGCAACAAACTGCGCTAGAGGGACCTTATGTCTTAGTGTGCCTGTTCTTAGTTACTCTCTAGCTTTTGGTGCATAGATTGGCATAAACCATAAATGGTATCAGAACATGCTAATGCCTTTGGATGGTAAATATAATAGGTGCTCAAAGAGTACACAGGACCATATAAGGCATTCCTCCTCTGGAGATAACAACCCACCAGGGAGAGGTTGGGTAGGTGCCTGTAAACATTGTGGATAATTCCACTGGCCAATGTATGTCTTGGACCTCAGCTGAGAAATGGTAAATTCTGATGCTGTCACTGATCAGGGGAACATATTCAATAATGTTAGGTCTGGAAACATCAAAAAGCTAGGACAGAGGTGTTCAGAGAAAAATCTGGCTGAACTTTAATGCCTGTCTTGAAACCTAAAGACAATATTTTTCATTAATGTTCTTAAGTGTTTGTAGAAATAAACAAAACCAGATCACCTTGAAAGACTGAAAGCTAGTAAAGCTTTTTATTCTTCTCATTGTCTTCATTTACAAATCTCAAAATACTTTAGAAAAATAGGTAGTTGTTAGCTTTCCACTAATCCATGAAAATTTCTTTCAGTGTGCAACTTATTTTGTCATTCAGAGAACACAGGTCCGTTGATGTTCAATACTTGTTCAGTAGGCCATGAACTATTTAAAATACTTTGATTTTGTTGTGGACGGATGGAGTTTTTTAATCTCTCATTGCATGCACACATACACGAAGACTGCTAGTCTCCATGTCTGTTCTGCAGCAAGCAGCTCTTTGGTAACGTGCTGATGAAAAGATAGTAATTGGCAGGTTTTAATTAACTGGCAAGAGCTTCCCTGTTATTTCAGTTGTAATCTCTGTTAGGCACTAGAGGAAACATTATCAGCTAGACAGGCATAGCATATACGCCACACGATAAGGACTAGTTTACAAACCATGATCATAATTCTGCTGTTGACTATGCCGTGGTCGCCATCCTCTGAACATAAGATGCCTGGCACAATAGTTACAGAGTTTTATGTACTCAGTTTTCCTCAAAAATAAGGAAATAAAGTGATTTATCTGCATTTTGGGCTCCACGTGCTCTTCTGGTTTCCCATTCTATTACATTTATGATGTCCATTACCCTTCTGGTGTCCGTGTTATGGAGCAGGAAAAACTGTGGGTCACTGGAAAGAAATAGTGCATAGGAAGACAATGAGACAAAGTAATATTTCAGTTGTTTTCAGCTTTAAAGATTTTTCTCTTAAATAAACAGAAATCCTAAAGGTCATGGCTGTATGATTCTTTCATAGTAAATACCAGTTTTTACCCTCAGGAGTCTTGCTGTTCTGTCATGGTCCATGTGCATTAGGAATTTCTTTTTTTGGATCAAATTCATGCAAGGAAGCAGAACATGTAGGTACATGAGTCTTCTTTCCTATTAGATTTACTCAGGGAGAAATCTGGCCACTAACTTCTTGTTCTAGCACATAAGAGTCGTGTCGTGGAGATCCTGGTTACGATCTGCATACTCTTTCCTAAGGAAAAGAAAGGCAACCTTTCACTACAGAGCTGTTCGTCATACTAGATATGACATGATGGTGTGAGGAAATCTGCAAAAGATTGCTGTAAGAGAGCTACCAAAAAATTGCTTATGGATACTGTAGGCTGAATGGTCTTGTTTATCCCTGTTGCTCCCGATATGCAGTAAATAATTGTTTGTCTTTCATTACAACGGGGATCCTGGGAGCTGTGGAACAGCAATTTCCATCTGCAGTAAGATGGTAGAGTCTGTGCTAAAAAACAATGGGATCTGTAGGGGAAACGTTGTTTCACTAACTTGGTGGAGTGCTGTGAGGGTGTTAATAAACAGTACAGTTAAAGAGGATCCTGATGGTATCATTTATTTGGGCTTTAGAAAGCCTTTGACAAACATCAAAGTTTATTAAATAAATAATGATTTATTGGATTGGATGATTGGATTAGATTAGATGGTTTTTTATGTACTGGAAAGCTGGTTAAGGATAGGAATTAATAGGTGGGACAAAAATGGTCATCTCCCATGATGGAGAAGAGTCAAAAGGCAGGGTAGGGGGTTCAGAAAAGGCAGCAAAATTCTGGGCACAGTCAGAGAGAGAGAAATAGGAACAGAAGACAAGGCAACATTTTGTGACTAAATGAAACCTTGGTGTGCCCAACTGTGGGCAGTTTTATTTTCTGCATCTCAATAAGGATGTGATGGAGTTACAAAAAGTACAGAGAATGCCAACTGAAATGACTAAAGATGTCCATGCTTTCTTATAAGGAGACTAAAAAAAGCTGGGACTCCTCAGACTGGAGAAGAAATGGCTAAAGTGAGGGACATGACCAAAGTTTACAAAATAATGATGATAAAGTGAACGAAAAACTGGTGTTCACCAAATCCCTTGATGCTAGAACTATCAGGTACTGGCTGACACTGGTGGGAGGTTGGTTTAAAACAAAGGATGTACCTTTCTATTAAAATGGTTCTGAACTTCTGGAATTTGTTGCCACAGGAGACTGAGGTGACAGATGAACAGTATCAGCAAGTAGTAGAAGGAATGAGACAAATTCGATTTGTAAAAGGAGTAAATCAGTGGTTACTCACTAAAGGGAACTAGCAGCGATGTATGCTCTAGGGCTGCTAATGCAGCAGGTGTGGATGCAGGGGAGCAACAAGGCCAGTGGACTGTACAAAAGGACAAAGATTATTTTTTTCCTTACTGGTGTCTTGTATGCCACTGTCCAGAGCAGACTATGAGGCTTGACTGAGTAGTAACGTCTTACTCAACAGAGTATTCCTTATGTTCTTACAGAAGAAAATGTGGTTTAATTTCTTGTGAGAAAAGGTAATTGTGAACCATGAAATCTTTCTTGCCTAGTTAACTTTGGAGGAGAACGTATATTTTGACATGTTCTCCTTTACAGCAGAGCCCGGGTATTGGATCTATTCAGATTTGTATCCTTTCACATCAAGGAACTTACCTCCTCGCTTCAAAATTCTAATGTGTGCACCCTGAGTTTTTTGATTCTGCAACATTCCTGAAGAAGTCCCAAAGAGTCCCTGGTGATTTTGCAATTATTTCATAGCTAGCTGAATACTTCTGGCACTTTTAGTCCATACCTATCTCTGGAGATCAAAACTTACATTTAAAATGTAATAGATCATGCTTTTTCATCCTAATCAGGGTTTTCAAGCCTGTCCAATTAAGATCCCCATGCCCTGCATCCAGTGCCAGCAGAAGATGCTGAAGTACCATTATATGAGGCAAAACACACTGATAAAAACCCAAGACAACAGTAAGACAACCTGGGTTTCAAAAAAAAGTCCTATTTCAAGGGACTAAAGATGCTAATCATTATTTACCCTGAGCAGATGGAGCACATAAATTGCTTTTGCTGTTTCACAGGCACAAGCAGAAGTTAAAAAACACTAAAAACTCCAGAGTCACAGATAGAAAGCTAATAACGACAAGCGGTAAAAGTTTTCCTTACAAGTTCCTGAGAACTGTTTTGATATCTCTGGCAATGAATTGCCTGTCAGTATCTCACCATTTGAAAAGTTTTTGCTTTTTGTAAACAACCCTTCCTTGAGCATTTTTCTTTTACTCAGAGACCAACTATTTAAACTTCCAGCCATTCATCAGGAGGTGTGCCATGTGTCACTTTATGAATGCCCAAGTGCATTTATTATGTAACAAAATAAATGCCTTATGTAAGGTTCTGATAACAGATTTTTTTTTTTTTTTTTTCTGATACCACTCGCTGCGTTATCTTGTCAGACCAGCTTTATGCTCTTTTTGATAAGCTTCCCATTCAGGATACACAAAGGACCCTGGAAATCTATATATATATTGCTTACCTTGCTGCTTTTCCTGGCCCATTCTCTATCTCTTCCTAGAGGCTCCCTTTAAACCCTTACCCCTACTCCTGCTTTTTAATCCAAAGCCATGAAAGGCAAAATATTCCAGCTAAAGAACTGATGGCTCTGCACCCAGTTGTCATCTAACTCTTCTCCTAGGAGTTCTGTCCTCTGCTACAAGGTCAAGCAGCTTCCCACTCCTTTGCTGGCTTTTAGTGAGCTGGAAGGGAGACACAGTGATTGTGAAAAAGGCTTCCTGGAAATAACTGCTCAATAAATTAGCCAAGTGCTAAATTTATAAGGGAGGGAAGAGGAGAAGGGAGTGTTGGATTTTATTTCTTCCTCTTGAAAGTAATGGTACGTTTGAGTTTTTATTATATCTTTTTGTTTCTACATAGCTTTGTGTTTAGTTTGGGACAAAGCTACCTTTTTAGAGTTTCCCAGCATTGCTGTAGGCTTTGCTTCTCTCAAGGGAAGGGAAGAAAGCTCCTCCACTTAGACATGTTTTTGTGCATGAATCTAGGGAAGCACAGTCTGACTGGGGAATTCAGCTGAGTCTCAGGAGCTGCGTTTAGTATTTGTCCTCAATTTTTCTCTCACAAAAGAAGATGGTACGGTATTTTCCAATTATTCTAAGTCTACATTTCTTTTTGTGTACTCCCTTTGGACATTTTTTCTCCTAATATCCATTGCCCACCAATACCTTTCATTCCAAGTCCCGGTTCTGTTGCCCTTGGATGCTTCCTTGCCTTTTGCCTGATGGAGGGAGTGAGGAAGGAACACACAAAAAAAAAAACAAACCATGCAGTAGGGATTTTCTTCCCTTTTCAAGTTTTTAGGGGGGAGGGAAAAAAAGTCAGTAGCTGCAGTTTCACGAACATCTGTGTGAGGACTAGTCTGCACACAAAAAGCAGAGGGAACAGATTCGGCTCCCGTGAGCTGGCCTTGTGCTGGCAATGCCGGGCAGACAGCTCCGTGTAGCGCCGTCTGCTCAGAGCTCCTGGGGTGCGAGATCTGCAGAAGTCTCGGCAAAGGAGGATGTTTGAATACACCTATTTTATTAACATTGTGGGGGGGAAAACAACACTGGATGGTTCTGTTAATTTTAAAAGTAAAAATTTTCAACACTTTATCAATTTCAAATATTATTTTTTTTTAAGGGACAAGAAGGCAGAATTGTCTCTTTTACCTTCCTGAATAGTCATAAACTGAATGAAAGTGCATACAAAACCAGAAGTGTTATAGAAAATTACAGTACACAAACTCACATTAGAATAAAATCATTATTCAGTATTAAAATTTCTGCATCTTGAGGAAGTCTGTTTCATGGCCAGTATAAATAACAAGTCACAAATTTATCTCACTTTGAACATGTCTCCACATGGGATATGTTTTCTTCTCTCTCAACTTTTTTTTTTTCCAAACAAGTTTTTCATCTTTAAAGTTAACTAGGAAAAGAAGCAGAACAATGCATGCTTCTGCCAAACTAATGGGCTCAGCAGTCTGGGGCTGTGTAGCGTACTATCTCCTGTCAGGCACACAAACAATGCCTCTTAAGGAAAACTCAGAAAAAATTTTTAGCATCACAATTTTTAGATTATTAATACTGGGCATCTAAGCTTAGATTTGTCTGTGTGCACTTACAGAATGACCTGTTCTGAATGCTACTAAAATGAGTGTCAACTCTGACTCATTTACATATTTCAATTAATTTCATTTTTGCAGCATATTTGTTTGTTTTGCCTGTTTTTCTAATGGTAACATGTGCTTTCTGGTTCTTAGAGGATATAAATTGTGAAATAAACTATGGGTTTTGATAAGCTAGCTTTTACTTTGCCAGAATTTGGGAACATATTTATTTATAAACATCTAAGCAAATACTAGTAATTCCTAGAAAGAAACAAACAATTCATAGCTTTCCACAGAGTACTCGCCATACTGTATGAGAAGTAAAAGCAGAAGAAAAGAGCAAGTACATGATCCTCATTTCAGATAAGCTTGTGAGAGACATAAGTTAATATAAAAACCACATTCAAGGTGTTTCTAGACAAATTAAATACCAATAAATTAGATGTTAGGAGATATTTGAAAACAGTAATGGATGCTTTTAATTAAGATGAGAAATAAAAATATGAACAGAGAAGAAAATAGCAAAATTTTAGGGAGAACCTGGGAAATGAGTAAAAGAGGAGAGAGTACTAAAACGACAGTATAAATTTTGACAGAAAAATTAAGTGGAAATAATCTTTTATTTCTTCAATTCCACAAAAAGAAAGAAAATAGAATTTCCATTATTTAGTATCTAGTCCTTTTTAAAGATAGATGATTGCAATGAAAGGGGTTTAAAGAGAGGCAGTGGTTTTCCCAGGCACTGGTGTAACTGAGCCAGAACAGGCAGCATTTGGTGTTCCACATACAAGAGACAGTGGCTTGAAAGGAGATGGAACAGGACAGATTCACACTGAGCAGAGGAAAAACAGACTATGGACTTGGAAGTAATGAACTGCACTAAGGATGTTTAGGATTAGCACAACGAATTGTTGCTGAATCTGAGTTGTGATGGATATGGCTATTATCCCAGCCAGTTTAGACAGGAGAAAAAGCTTGCTGATGCTGAGCAATGTTAGGGAGCTAAGAGCCATGAAAACAGACAGTAACGCTCAGGATTGCGTGGGACTCTGAAAAATGATGACAGAAGATATTAAATGATCATTTAAGATGCTGGAGAGATCATTAAAAAGCAATAGAGATGCTAAATAGAACTTGGATTTCTGTCTCTCCCCTCTCTTCCATACTCTGAAATGACAGCAGGCTTTTAAGGCCAGAAATTGTGATGAACAGACGTTTTTATAGGTAGTTTTACAAAGATATCTAAAGAAATAGATCTTTCCTATCCTAGTAATGTGAACTACTTCACAACTACCCACACCTCAAAACTGTCATTAACCCTGCACCACCCCAAACATCTTCCTTGTTCCAACTGCCCACGCTTACTGCAGAACACAGGGTGGTTATTTTTTTTTTTTTTAAGGCAGAAAATACATAGAGAAGGATAGTGGCATAAACTGTCATAACCTGTTGAAAAGATTGACTCTGAACTGAAAATACAGACAGCTCCTCTGCCATCTGTTATACCTGGAGATATCTGGCATATAGCTACAGCAGCGTCAGGTGGAAAAACGACGGGAGACGTTCTAAGGTCACTGATATGATAAAAACAGAAAGAAAGGATGCTGTGTAGGTGTTAGATGCCAAAAAATGGTTTCCTGATAAATATCAGTTTGATGGGGAGAAATAAAGGAACTCCCACCATGCTGAAAGGAAATACAAATAGCTCTGAATAACCACAGAGGGGATAAGAGGGAAAAGTGAACTCAAGCCTCTGATGTGGTCTAGGGACAGCTGCCAGCTGCGTGTACGTTGACAAGCGAGGAGGCTGACTCCTGTAATACAGACTTGTAGTTCTAAACACCTTCCAGGAGGCATCTGTAGGAATTTTAACATGTACAAATCTCTGGGGGTTTGGGCTTGTCACCTACTCATCAATGACACAACCATAGCCCTGGAAGAGATTAGTCATCCTGCCAATTAATTTAGTCACAAGGCTTCCCATTTAATCTTTTGTCATTGAGTGGGTAACCTTAAGAACAGAGCCATTCCCTTTCATTTAGCCTATTGCTACACTAAGCAAATTGTGTATTTAGTTAGTAAGTGCTCTTTCCAACACTTGCTGTCTTGCTTTATTTATGTGCTTGTTTTTGTGACATTCTTCGCAGGAACTGTGTAAGGTCAGACCCCTGCTCATAAGCAAAGGATAAGCTAATCACTATATGCCTGACGCTTTAGGGAATTGAACTATGTATAAGACTTTCTATCAAAAGAAAAAATTAGTTTAAGTTTTATAGTAAGTTCATTTAATGTTAAAATCAACTATTTATATTCAGTTGTAACAGCAGAGAAAGATGAATTCTGGAACACAAAGTAGGAGAAAAAGTATTGTAAAGCAGACCTAGAAAAGATGGTGAGAGAGAAAGATTCATTTAGTTAGAGTGTTTTTCTCACTAATAATTACATTTGAAAGGCCAGAGAACATGCACTCCTTGTGGTTTCTGTGATTGGAGAGGATATGAAAGTATTTGGAATTTGACTTGATGAGTTTAATTTCTAAATGCAAATCTGCAGTGGTAGAAGCTATCAAATTAGAATAAGGTCAGCTGGGCTCCACTAATTCACACCAACTGTGAACCACATTCAAATTAGTTTCCATCAGCTGTGAACCTGGATCAAAGTTTATTTTACTGACAGAAATCTCTGCCTATGGAAAGGACCCACAAGTCAGCAATAGAAAGGTAGAAAGAAAACTCATTTTGTAAAGACTCATGTATTCATTTGGTCGAGCTATGGCATAATTCGGGGTACCTGGGCTTATTCCTGCTACCAGGTATGTTAAGAAAATGCCCAAGAAGACTTAATATGCACAATTCTGCAGAGTTCATTCCAGTTTCCCTGGGCTGGTAGTTGACTTTTGTGTCACCAGACCATGTAAAAACAATATCTGCTATTACACTAAAAATAAATAGTACTTGGAGGCTGGGTTTCTGACTGGAAGGAAATCTGTGGACAGTAGTATAAAGGACTTGATTATCTTTAGAATGGCTTTTGACTCTCTCTGTACATGTTATGTTTTGGAAGGTAATCGCTCTCTAACAAGGATTTTATGAAAATATCTCCTTAGGAGGTAACCAGGAATGTAAAGCTGTAGTACTTCATATTTATCAGCATTACAGCATGAATATCCTCTTGTTATTTTAAAAGATGTATCAGAGAAAACTCCAGTATTCCACTATCCTCCCTATCATGTATAATGTTTAAGGAGTTCAGTGCAGAAGCAATAGATGATCAGTACAGGAAATTCCCAAAGTGCTGATGGATAAAGCTGGAAAAATGTTTAGTAATCAAGTGATTTTCCTAGTTTTGCTACACTGTTTTTCATTATACTACAGATAATTTCAAAATATTTTTTCCTGGAACTGATCATTTTCTTCAATCTATCAGTTTGCTGTTCAGATGTTGTACTTTTTAGGTTTAGAGACTCTGGAAAATACACTGTTCTGTTCCAATCTTGAACACTTAATTACTTAAGTGAGTTGCTAAACTAGTGGTAAAGTATTTTAAGTTTGTTTCTGTAAAATTATTGTCTAACCTGAAACCAGTTGACTATTTCATATGAATACTGGCATGAATACAGAAATATACATTTAGTTACCCTTACTGGCAATAAAAACTGGTGGGGCTGATGCTTGTGGAGGAAAATATCTGTAAAACCTAAAAACTGGTTTTGCATTTTTGCAAAATATTTGTATCTCAAGAACGAGACAGGTGGGAATTCCTATCCCTTCTAGTTGTTCACATTCTGATTTGTTTAGATCATATCTGTGCTTCCTTTTGTTCTGTGTAATAAAACTTGTATCTTTTTACATACATCTAAAAATGTTGAGTGGTGTTATATGAACTCTTAGCCTGCTTAGGCACTGATTTCACTTAGAAAAATTTCTCTTTCTAAACTCTCCTGATGACAGTGGTCAAATCCAGAGTTTTGGGAGGATTGTCTAACGTTTTGGATGAATTTGCTAGCACTGAAGTTGCAGAGATTTGTAATCCAGCAGTGACCTTATGAGATTTCTGCAGACAATTTCAGCTGTGGCTTAATGGTCATAACCATTTACTAGTAATGGGAGAACCTCTGTTAATTTTACATTCATTTGACACTGTTGAAAATGGTTTGTTATTGTTACATAATTAAGGATAAATATGCTGCACTGAAATAAATGTCTTGGTTTTGAGATCAGTGAGTCAGCTGGAACTCTACCCTCGATGCTCTGCTAATATTCTGTGAAAGGAAGCTTGTTCAGATAGCATTCCTCTTATCTCAGGCATCATCTCAGTGTTGTGTGAGCAAGAGATTACCTACCCTCTTCTGGGGCTCCAAAAAGCTGCTATCTCTTGCTCTCATTGATTAGGACTGGAAGGAAGTCTTGGCATTACTGCCCTGAATGGAAACAGTAAGAGAAGGAAATAGAAGCAGTTGTTTCAGCTTGCAGGCTGAAAGGGTTTAGACAAGATTCATGTAGAGGTCCAAACTGCAATAATTGAAAAGAAACCTCTGAACTTTCCACTCCTAGCTGGTAAATGTGGTTGTATACTTGGAGATTCAAGACAGCCGCTCCAAAATTAAGAGAGAGTATATAATATTTTTGCTTCATCATCATCTTCTATACTCAATTTTTTTACCACATGCAGAAAAAGAAAATAACTGAAAGCATTTTTCATAAAAGACAGGCAGTCAAAACAGATCACAATTGTAGTGTAAATAGTGTTTATTTAATTTGATTTCTATGTCCCCTCATTGTCTACTTTCTTTTCCATTCTCATTTCCATCTGGACGGCTGGGAAGGCAGCTGGCTTCCCAGCAGACACCAACTCCACAATTAGGTAGCTGGCAGGCAGCTATTGCTCTCCTGTTTGTGGAGACTGTCTGCTTTGCCGCACCTCATGGCACACTTGCCCACTACAATCCATTTGCACTGGGAACCTGGCTGCACCTATTGGCCCGCAGTCAGGAATATAAAGGGTTCAATTGGCTCTGTAGCAGCAATGATATTGTATACGACCAACAGAAAACATATGGACTGTAACGATTTGAAGCCAGTTTGCTGGGCTATCAATACTCTTCATTTACCTCAGAAGAAAATATGTTGGGTATCTCTTTGGGGTATACTCAGACCGTCTCATCAGGATGGCACAATAATAGTCGTCTTCTTCTTCTGCTGACTGTAAATCAGAAACTTGCTCCTGGAGCTGTTCCTTACGTACCTTTCTGGAGGGATGTTTCACGCTGCCTGTAACCTCTGGGCAGCCCTAGTCTTTGAGGCTATTTTTAAGCCTGTTCAGTTCTTCTTGTCTTCTCTACTGCTCTAGGTTCCCATAATTCAGAAATATTATGAACTTTATTTATTGCCAGAGTTTTTTATGATATTCAAAGACCCTTCAAAGCTTTAGTGCATTTTCTGTGCTTCTCCGAGAACCAGTACAGCGTGATCTGTAGCTGCTTGCTTGCTCTAATGTTGGCTTGCCTACAGATTAGAGAAATAAAAAGTTACTGTTCAAAGTAGTGGGAGCTAGATTATTTGAAAGCTAGGTGTGGGAAAACAGAAGACAAGCAATAAGCTTATATAACATATACACACCTGGAGTGTGCATGTATCACATATATGGGGTCTCCTAACCCTAAAAAAATTAACAGAAATTGTGTGAATTGGGGTTATTTTGAACTAATAATTGTGATTTTTGTTGCAATTCCTAGTTCAGTTGTGTTGTTTTTCTTTTCGAGCAGCCTGTGTCCTTTTCTCCTTCCACTTCCCTGTGGTGTCGCAGAGCTGTCCAGCACTCTGTGAAAGATTCCAGATGCAGGTTTTGGGACCTCTCTTACAGGCTGTGCCTCTCCTCGCTTTCAGCAGCATCCACCCCTATGAAATATTGCACGTAACTTGGGGTCTCAAAGCTACCATCAGCCACACTGCCTTTGTTATTAAACAAACTTATTTTACCAGTGCTGATGCTCTCCAACAGGAGGATGTGTCAGCACATTCAGAGGTGGATCACAGAGTTCCATCCCAGAGTGAGCATTTCCTTAGCCCTAACGATGAATCATGATGGAATCTGCTAGGTAATGTTATTAAAGTTAACCTTTTTCTTTTTGCTCTATTCTTGATTGTGGGCTTCTTTTGTTGTTTTTGGGTTGTTTTGTTGGTTTTTTTTCTTTTTCAGAAGGTCTAAAGATAAAATATTAAGAAAACAAAAATCAATAACAATTAGGAGTCTCATGTTTTTGTCTCCTAGAAAATCCAAACACAAGTTTAGATTTTATTTTTCCATCTTCATTTTCTGGATTCACACAACAGTTATCTAAAGGGAACATAACATTTTGTACACATCAGTTACTGACAACAGTTATTTTTATCTTTTGCCTGCTTCAGGAGGCAAATAAGCCTTGTTATCTTCATTGCACAGAAAGGAGCTTCAGGCAGGGGGAAGCGTCACCTTGGAAAATTCAGTAGGCACCAAGCTGCATCTTAAAACTCTCCTATAATCAGACAACGTCTGAAGAAGGGATGGACAACAGATTCTGTCTCCATCCTTCAGTGGTGCCTTTAATTAGTAACCATCCTTCTAGCTTCTTTAATCCTCCATAACAGAAAATCTTTTGTTTATTTGTTTCACAGTGAAGGAGGAGTAGAAAAAGAGGAAATAGACTGATTCTAGAATCAAATTCTAATTCATTTGAACACTGTTACACTAAGCCCACCTTCTCCTTAGGTGACATAGGTACAGATGGTTCCTTTTATTTATGTTATAACAGAGGTCCTCCTGTGAAGTGTTTAGTTTTCAGAGCATCTGATCTGTTTTCTTAGTTTTTGGTTCTGCAGAGCTAATCTACAGGTCAAATCTAAAGCAAATAAGTATTATTTCATTAAGTCATAGTGAACAAAGCCAGAAGTGGTTTCTGTGGTGTCATCTCTTTGGGGAAGTGTCATGGAACCTAACACATGAAGAAAAACTTACTCTAATTATCGTACACTTGGCAATTTTTGCTAACTTCTTTTCCTATGCTGCCTGTCGCAGAAGTCACCAGACACATTCCCATGTGTTCTAATTGTTTTGTCCAGAAGCTGTTTTTCCTCCCGTTCACACTGCAGGAACACCTCAGGGTGGTTTGCCGCATTCTTCAGGCAGATGTGGTTTGCATATTCTTACAAGTGGTACCCACTTGGTGTTAAAATCACAGTTCTTCAGGCAGATATGGATTGCATATTCTTATAAGTGGTACCCACTTGGTGTTAAAATCACAGTCTTGTTTAACTTTCTGGCTCTGCTGCCATCCTCCAGCTTGTGATATTGCATCTGCCTACCAGAAAGAGCACTCCAGGTGTTACTTGGCTTCAGATTTTGTTACAAGATTTTCTTCGTCATCCTGTTGCTAATTTGAATGTCTTGGCCAGATTCCAATGCAAGTGACTACATTCTGTCTGTCTAATTTTCCCTGCCATTTCCATTGCAGCTGTTTATCGTGCTGAGTAGCACTGCTGTTGAATTTCCAATGTGCATGGAGTCCAAAAGGAGTTTACCTTTCTCCCGGTGAGATTAAATACCACATTAACAGTGCAGCTTTGAGGGGAAAAACCCAACATTTTGGTCCGTTGAGTTTGGTACCAACAGAGGCATACAGAAAAAAATGTTAGCAGTGTGTTCTTTATATCAGTTGTTTAATTACCAGAAACAAGCTGGATGTGGAGTCCTTACATTTGAACATCCATGATCCAGAGGTCCAGGATTTCAGATTCTCATTTAGTTTAAATTGATAGGTCCCATTTAATTGGCCTTAGCTCAATTGTGCTTATAACAGATAAGGCCCCAAACTTTTAAAGACTCCACATTCAGTTTTCATGATCTCTGTAACCTCTGCCCTTGAAGACCATGATCTCTAGGAATTAACTCTTATTTTACCAGCTGCATAGTAGAAATGTATTAATGTTTGTGATGTCTATGTTCCAGAAAATATCGAGGTTCTCTCATCTTGCCTACACACATATATTTGGTTTCTGGTACGTGAAACAATTCAGGAATAATTATCTCTAAGATGAACTGGAAAATCAGTAGGTGCAGGATTCAACTTTAATCCTTTATGAATCAATTAGGTTACCTTACTTACTCATGACTTGCTATCATTTATTTTACTAGTAATTTATTATGACCTCTCTAGATTAGCTGGATTTAAACAAATTAGATTTGTTCTCTAGATTAGTTTATTCAAATTTCAGAAGTGGTTGAGTCAGAATAAACAGATGTCACCAAGGTGTAGTACTGCTTCATGTCGTTTAATTAACTGTGCTTCTCTGGAAGCTTCAAAACCAAGAATTTACTGTAAGCTAAAAAGCTTTAACCTCTTGTATTCAACATGGCTTTACTTCTGTGGCTTCTGAAATGATATTAGCTCTCTACATCAAGGAATAAACAGGTTAACCTGATGCTCTGCTTAGCAGAGGACTTTTCTTCAGATTCCTCCCTGGGAATGCAATATTTGTGCACTTTTACCAGGAGAGCCGTTTCCAGCTCCGTGGCACAAGAACAGCTCAGCTGATCGACTGACCCTACAGTACACAAGGTCTGTGGGAGGAAAAGGCATGCAGAAATTGCTTTGGCATCATACAAACTTTTCCATTAGATCAGTACAGCTTTTGATACAGTCAGAACTGCAAACAGCACATAAATGAATTAACTTAAATTCTGCACACAGAGTAACGAGTATTCTTGTCAGAAAGCAGTGGGGGTGAAAAGCTACGCAGTGCACTAAATAGATCAACCTCGTGGACTCCAGGGTGGGGTGGGTCAGCTCAGTACAGCAGCAGGCTAGCGATGGCAGCAGGGAGTTCAGGGCAGAATTAATTGTCCTGCCCCAAATCTGTGCCATATTGTACAGACCAGGCCCCACAAAGCACATTTTGCAATGAGACACTCTGATCATCCTGAGAAAGGTACTGCATTGCAGGTGAACTTGGTTATGCAAGCTGGCTTGGAGGAGGACAGGGAGTCCTGACCTGAGAGACTTACTGTCCCACAGGTACTTTTCTTAGTAGTTAAATACATACGGGTCTTTCAGGAGTTAACCTCCATCTGCTAAACAAAGCGGGGGTACTTCATATCTTTATATATTATGTTGTATTTAAGAACTATTTTGTAACTCTTTAGGTTATCTTTCTAATGTCCCCCACTGCATAAAAAAAGCGCAGCATGAATAATGTAAAACCTTTTTCATTAAGATTAGTTTGATTTTTAAGTGTCATTTACCTGTTTTATTATCCCTTTCGTGTTTTCCTTTCACAAGTATTCAGGCCAATAAGGAGTGTTTCCCCCAGACACCTCCTAAAAAAATTAATAGAAAGTAAACTCTTGTGTCTGTGTTTTCACTGAGAATATGATTCTACCTGTTAAATCAAGGGGAATTGCAAGGTTACACAATTTAATCTCTGCGAGTATTCAGACCAATAAGGAGTGTTTCCCCCAACACCCCCTAAAAAAATTAATAGAAAGTAAACTCTTGTGTCTGTGTTTTCACTGAGAATATGATTCTACCTGTTAAATCAAGGGGAATTGCAAGGTTACACAATTTAATCTCTGCGAGATTATGAAAACTCAGGTTATAAATGTTTTATAAATGCCACAAGAGCAAGAAATAATTATAGAACCTTTACAGAAAATGTATTTGAGAAGCTAAGAGTTTCTTCATAGGCCACTCAGAAGTGGCAAAGGCCCAATTCAGATCAAACAATTCTGTGGTAGTCTTGAGAAGCTAAGAGTTTCTTCGTAGGCCACACAGAAGTGGCAAAGGTCCAATTCAGATCAAACAATTCTGTGGTAGTTAATCTACTATACTAACTGTGAGTATGCCCATTTGACAAACTGAGGCACAGGATAGCTAAAAAAAATTATTTAAATTTTATACCAATGCCGCAGGGTTAGCTGGCACAGATGTCTGTCTGACCCAGCACCAATGACAGACATAGATATTTTCACATTCTCTTCAGTGATCACAAATATGAGACATTAAAAATGGCACTGCACCAGTAGTTACAATGACTACTTGTTACTTGGATAGCCTTTGAAAAAAACCTGATATAACCAACAGAGCTAATGGAAATGTTACAGAATCTTGTAAAAAATATTTTTAAACTAAGTAAAAGTTGATTGGAAATTATTTTTTTGTTGTAGCAATCTATGTCTTAAAAATGTAGATGGCAGGAATTTTTCCAATAAGTGTTTTTTCCCCCATACACACACTGCTTGCTCCCTTCTTTAAAAGATGTTCTTTAGTAATACAATGCCATTGTCTAGTTCCAGCTACAGGGGAAAAATGCCCAGTACATGAACTGTGATGGTCTTTTGCTGTACCTTCTGCCAGAGCCAATATCTCAGAAGGAAATACAGACTCTCTGTCTTAAAGGCTTACAGAAAGGGTCTTGTAGTTCTTTCTTATGTACGTACTTGGTAAGATGCTTGGTGTGATATAACTGTTCTGCTGAAATGATATTGCATTACATTGTGTCATGGAATATTTCTAAATAATAAAAGCAATATAATTTTGGTAGTCTTTTCTTGGATATCAGACTGCTCTATGGGGTATTCATTAATGTGCAAGAGTGGAGCCTGACTGGTTGCTCAAGCTCCCCTCCTTCACTGATTTAAACCAGACTGTATATATCTGCAATTCAATGAAGAACTTGCATGAAATTAAATCCATATGCCTCATTATTTTTCTTCTGCAACTAGAAGCCCTTGTGAGAAATGCTTTAATTAAAGAAGTAGCACCATGGCTTTAGTTTCAGATACATTGGTTAAAACTTTAGAATTGACATGACACTCTTCTCTTCTCTGTAAACAGAAAGGAAAAAACGTTGAGAGAGGGGGAGCTGAGAAAAAACATTCTCTTCCATATGTCAAAAATGATACATCAGACCTTGCAACAAGTATTGCTTTGTACTTGTGCTCTTAAACATCCATTTACATAAAGCATAGCTCATGTTACTGAAAACAGTTGTTTTGAGAGTGATGATAAGTGGATGGATGTTTTCCTGCATTTCTTGGGTTGGGAGCTCTCACATCTTTCTCTGCCATTTGCATTGGAACTGGAATTGTGCCCATAAAGACTTCATGTTCTCTGTAGTCTAAGAAAATTCATTGTTTGGGTGTTTGATACAATTTAAGTTTTGTTAAATAGGTTTACTGCTCACCAAGTGCACAGTACTTCTGCATTGAATACTTTCCTCTATGTAAAACAGAACATAGCTGAATTCTGCTACAAAAATTCTACCTTGGAATAGCATCACTGTTCTGACTCAACCCTACAACACCCCAGGAAAGTCAGAAATAGGACTAAAATTAGCATCAAATGCTTCAACCTTTAACTCATGCCAGAATACAAAATAAATGATCTGAAGTCTGTCTGGTGACTTTCAGCCAAGACAGATCAGAGGGTTAACACAGATTTTTCAAATTTAGGCCCTGTTCCAGCAAAGCACTTAGGCATATGCTGAAGTCCTGTAGCAATGTAATGTCCAACACTGTTTTGATTGTCTGTAGATAACTAGATAGAGTTTCACTTTCCGCCTTCAATATGTTCTTACTCAAGGCTGATCACATCAAGCTGATTTATTTAAGTTATTAACTCTAGCAGGTTCCTAACTTGAACAAGAGCCATAGTAATACCCTGTCTTCCTCAGGACTTACAACGTACAGTTTGGACATTGCATAAAAGATGTGAGGCTGTATTGTACCTGTGGTGTTTTCAGATCAGATCTCCCTCTTGGGCTGTCTTCCCTGTGCTGCCTATAACGAACGCACTGTGGCATTTCACCAGGGAGCTGCGGTGGAATTGCATTTTAATAGATCAATATTTGCATAACATTTGCAAAGTATATCTTATAGGGGCTAGAAAAATTGATTAACTTCAAACTTGTTGTCACTGCTCAGCTTAAGGTACCTTCCTTACATGCCAATTAAAGCTAAGGTACTTTCTAACTCTGCTCAAGGAAGATCAGAGTTTAAAGATAAAAAAGAAGTGAAAAAACTCACACCTAAACAAAAAAGCCCCCAAGCCCCCTTTTTCTAAATGTTTTTTTTCTAATTAATCACTATATCCTAGTGAAATTTTAACTGTAAATTTTCTTCTGTCATAGCGTATTTGGACATGTATTTACTACTTTAACAATTTCCTCTTTAAAAATCATGGGCTTGCTGTTCTATTCTGGGGCAAAGATCCCTCTGTTTTCCAGTGTGATGGAATGGGCAGTTTCCTTTCTGGGCAGAGATGCAATGAAACTTCATCCGTTACTGTTTAGGGGTAACTCTGAAGTTGTAAAGTAGAATCTGGTAGCCAACAGCAAGGAACTGTAATTTTTTTGACACTGTAGGAAATAAATCCTGGAAATGCTATTCTCTGTCTATCTTGCTATGAACAAATGTGTAGGGCTTTGTCTCCTGAATAATACCTGAGCTAGCAAAACAAGCATATTAATTAAGGCTACAGCAAATGACAACAGCTATAAGCAATTATCTGGAAATCTTTCTCATATGCCTTAGCTTTCAAAAAGATGTCATATAGCATTTCTTCAAAACAAATAGCCTCGGTAATAATTTGTCCTTATTTTGCCAGGTTTGTTAAATGGTTCAGCAACCTGATTCTGGCAGAACAAAGGAAATGCGATACACATGTCATCATATATTTGTTCGACAGGTTTGGCCATGCTTCTGCATTTGTGGAAAGTTTAACGCCTGTTAAAAGCCTCCATCCTGATGCATATGCAAACAGCTGTGGCTCTTGTATGATTCTGAACAGTCCTATTTGCCACAGTACTGTGAAAATATCTCAAAAAACCCATCCAGATAATAAGTTCTGCTCTCTAGTCCTCTGGTTGTGTTCCATCACACCATTGGTTACTATAGACCAATGGGTGTGACAACCATACCCTGTTTTAAAGTTATTTACAGTCAGTAAATTACTTTTTACAGAAAGCTGTGGAGGCTAAAACTATACAATATTCTGTCTCTGCTACAAAGGATTTCCTTTATTCCATCTGATTTCCATCTGATTAACTGCACTGACTGATCCAAGCAGGCAGCCCTGTTCCCATATAAATCATCCATATAAGACTGGTCAGAACTCAGAGCTTGTGTGAACACAGTTATTGATCTTTGATGGAGACCACAGTTATGAATTCTTGTTTGATTAGTAAAGGAAAATATTTTTTTCTAGTTTTTGAAAATCAAATTGAATAGACTACACTAAGGATAACTTTACAAACCACCAACTTAAAATGGTAAAAACTTGGGAGTTTATGGAAAACCACAAATGTGGTGGTGTTTATATGACAGGAGGGTTTAGGATAGGCTGTCAGTTTTTAAATCTGCAGTTCTTCCTACGTGTGCCAGACTTTCCCCATCATCCAGAGCCCAATCTCCTTTGGAGTTCTCTCTTTCTTTTTCTTTTCCCCCAAGCAGGCCAGTAGTAGAATACAGTGTCTCTAGGATTTCAGGGCAGGGGGGGAAAGTATTTTTTTTTTTTTTAAGCATACCATTTACCAGTTCAGACTAACTCTACCTTCTTATTTTTTCTTTAAAAAAATAGCTCTTCTTCAGCTTATCACAACAGTAAAATGTATCTGTTAGATATATTCTTACTTTTAGGGATGTCAGAACAGAACTTTTGAGGGGAACTTTTTTTTTCTTTTAAATACAACATTGTTAAGATATTGCTCTCTAGTTAATGTCAGGGAGCAGGAGCTTGTTTGTGTATTACAACATTAACAGGGTGTTATTTTTAACAGTTAAATTCCTTGAGGTACTGAGCAAACACTAAGAAGTTAATGTGAGGAGGCTGATAATCACCAAGATATTTGCTTCTGCCCACCAGCTTTGGACCGAAAACTCTAGTATAATGCTGGGAAGAAAAAAAGAAAAGGAAAAAAAAACAAAACAAAACAGCCCTTCTTAGTGAAGCGTTCCTACAGAAGCCCACACGTTAATTGATCCTTGTCTGGGAGAGCCCAGCAAGTCCTTTTGGTGGGGCTTTAAGTAGCCACTCAGGTAATCACCTCCCTCATCTTCTCATTGCTCTGGGCCAGGAACCCAGAGAGAAGAAACAGTAAAGAGAATCCTTTGAGTTTGTCTGTGAGGGAACAGGGAACTCCAGGAGATGCTTTGTTTATAGTAACAAACAAGGACTTCAGCAGCTTTGATCTGTTAGCTACCAAGTAAAGCAAGAGGTTAAAGATACCAACCTGCCCAACTCCTCCTTTCTTCCCTCCTAGACACCCCACACCACTTTATAAACACAGGGAACTTCTGCAAAGTATCCTAAGCTTCATCTGTAGCCCAACAACTACTTCTGAGCCTCTCAGAGGAACAAAAAAAATCTCTTTTTCTTACCTCTGAACAGCTAAGGAAGCCCTCTCCAGTCCCACTTTCACCCCACACTCTAATAAAGTCAACAAGGTGGGAATAACTCACACCTCTGATCCAGCTTGCCTGCCCTTGCTAATTGTGGATAAAGGCTTCCCCTTCAAACAGGATCTTTTCTTTCCAAGGAGGTAAGAAATTTCTTTTGTTCCAGTCTTATCCTTGTTTGTCCTAGTATTTAGCT
Organism: Pterocles gutturalis; assembly: GCF_000699245.1. Lineage (NCBI taxonomy): Eukaryota > Metazoa > Chordata > Aves > Pterocliformes > Pteroclidae > Pterocles > Pterocles gutturalis. The sequence goes on from NW_010100844.1 coordinate 50,158, forward strand.
ATGAAAGTGCCAGGCGGGTGGGACTCTGTGAAATACATGGATTGTTTCAGGTCTAGAAAAGGACTGCTTTTCAGGCTGCGCTATCTGCTCCAGTTGGAACCAGAAAGCTGAGTATGGAGCTTTACTTTGCATTTTGCAAAAAGTTCTGGGCTTTGTTTTACTGAAACTCAGTTAGTGCAGCTGCTTAATTAACTGTTTCCAAAATCTGAGAACTATAGATCTTTATCCCAGCAGGAAGTGCATGGAGATTAATATTCTCAGTGGTGAAAGGCAAACAAGATAGTGTGTCACAGCGTGATGCCTCTTTTTGTAGGGACAGATATTCCACCTTGTTATTAATAGTAATGTTTTGCTGGAACTGGTATAAAAAGATGTGTTCAAAAAAAAAGGGAGATGGTGCTTTTGTTAATTTTTTTAATCTTGCATATTACTTAAAATAGAAGATTTTTACAGATTAAAGTAAGTGATGGTGTCTCTCATCCAAGGAAATTATCATTTGAGAACATGACCCAGCCAACAGTATCTGGATTTGACTCAGTTCACAAAAGTAGTTCTTTAACATAAAATTTTTAAATAGGCTGCAGTAGTATTTTTTTTTAATTAAAAGATTACTAACACTTCCTTCCCAGATATGTATTTGGACTGCTGGCATAAAATAAGAAATCTTGAGCAAGATCTTAGTGATTATTTTCAAGTGCAAATAAAGTACCCCAACAAGCTGATGTTGTGAATCTTTTCACCAGTGTCTACGAACCTGCAATTGTTTGTAGGTAAAGCAGCAAGATCTTTTTTTATTATTACTTATTCATAGGACATTGTATTAAATCAATTCCCAAAAATGTATTCTCTGGGACAATTCTGCTGTTTAAAAAAAATGAAATAATATAAAAATATCATAGGCTACCACATTTTTTGTGTTAAAAATAAGCCTGTATTATGTATTCCAACTAAAATTTCTGTATTATTTTAAACTTCTAAGTTTTTTTAACTGTCCACAGTCCAATTTTAATCAACTTTGCTACTTAAAAAAAAAGAAAATTCTCAACAAAGCTCAAACCATAGCTCAAACCATGCTTGCTATTTTTCTATCTGGAACTGGTTGGCATTGTTCAAATAATGAAAAAGAAGAGCTGTGAGAGTTCCACTGTAACAAAATTGTTTCCTTGATGGTAGAGCTCCCATTACTGTGAGCTGGTCTGTGCTGTACTTTCAGACAGAAATAGATATCTTTACTTCGTTTCTTTCTCTTAATTTCTTTAAAGGTTGATATGTAAGTGCCTTATGACCAGAACCTGGCTGCATGGAGTTGTGTTCTTACATATGGCTGATCGTACAAAAAGGTATAAAGGACTATATTTAAGTCAGCTAACTGCTTTCATGCATTGTGTTAGGAACTATTCATTTCAAACACCTGTGCTGGTCCAAGCTGGGCTGTTATCAGAAGGCGGAGACCATGTCTGTAACTGCTAATTATAGATATCCACATGGAAAGGAAGTTCAGGGAGAAATACTTATGTTCCATACAATTTCAGAAGCCAAGCCAGACTTTTCTATGATGTCTTATTTTGCAGGATAATTCTCTTATTATTCATTTTGAATGCACTTTTAAATACATTGGGAAGCAATAATAAACAACAAAGGAAAAAACAATGCTCATAACAGCATAGTATGACAATTATCCCAAGCCTAAAGTGAAGTCAATTTTAGAAAGCCTGAACGCATCTTTTTAAAGTGGAAGGGTTTGAGGTAAATCTGACAGTGATTTTTATGAATAAACACCTGGTATTAGTGTTCTGTGCTTCAGGACAAGGCCATGAGATGAGACATTTTCCTTTGGTTTGCCCATTGGGTGATTCGTACCAATATTTAACTGTACCTTGTAGTGCTTCAGGCAATTACTTGGGGAAATATGACAGGAAAATTCTGATCTGTGGATTCACGAGAAAAAAGTATTTTCCTGGTAGGTAAAACTTGGAGCCTACTAAGGCTGATGCAATAGACCATATGTCCCCATGGTAGGTGTGCTAAAAAGCATAAGTGCCTACTACAAAAAAGTTATTAATGGTACAGCACTGTAAGTCTGCTTGGCACAGTGTTCTAGGGGGACCGTGCCAACAAAATGCAGAATCTCTGCTGCTTAGGTGTACAGAGAAATATAACAAATAATTCTCTAGTCACTCAGCACATGTCAAAACATGCCGCTTGGCTTGAGGTCCTCCCAGTTCACCTGGTTGTCCAACAACATCTGAGAAAATTTTCAAGAGTGTTAAGAAATATTCAGGGAAAATAAGGGGAAAAAATACAATGTATTCTCTTTTATGGTGGCAATAATTTCCCTTAAATTTACTTTTTCTAGCTCTTTACATCTCAGCATCGTATTTCCATAAACCTGATCCTCAAAGTCTCTTGCAAATGATGAGAAGGGCACATGGATCCCCCTGTTAACCACAGATCTGAATACTTTCCAATCTCGCTATTACAAAAAGACAGACTGTCGCTCTTTCCATCTTCTTGATTTCAGGCAACCCTGGAAATTCCCCTTTGCACCTTCAGTGCAAGCATAAAGACTGACTACTTTGAAGTGCATTATACTCGCAGACTTCCCCATGAAGCAGACGAATAAGCTTTTCATTTTATGGTGGAGGAAGCTGAGGCATCTGGCATTAGAAGCTGTCCACCTCGCTGCCTGCATGGTGGGGGTAAAACTGGAGCGTAGTCACGTCTAGTTACCGTAGCCCTATTCAAGCCACCAGAGCTTGCCATCTTTAAAAGTTATGGCAGGAGGTTTTCCTATGGATATAAGTACTTAAGTAAAATGTATAGTACCTCTGCCTCTTCGGGCCAGCAAGGTATCTTCTGTTCGATCCCTAGTTTCTTTACGTTAGTGGTTATCTCCAAGGTGAGTCTTCACACATCTTGTTGATAACATCCAGGTGATTAACACTTAGACTTGATTTTGCAGAAACCTTCTTTAGATTTCTCTGTATAGAAACTATTAGATGAGATGTAGGGTAGTTTGGATTGGCTTTTTTCTTTTTTTTGGGGGGGGGGCAATTCACAAATACCAGTTTCATAACCCGAAGTACATTTGTATGGGTTTCAGGACATATCTAGCTTTCAGCTTACTGGCGTTAACTCTGCCCTTTTGAATTCAAGTGGAATTGACTAAATGGATTAAGAAGTAAAAATCCTTACCTTAAAACCCGCTTAAGGCTGAGAAGTGAGGATCCTTGATTCTGCTGGTTATCTCTGGCACACTTGCTTGCCTTTAGCATTTCCACTATTCAAGATGAAAATCTAACAAGTAAGAAGCCGAGGCTCACTGTTCATAGATTAGAAGCTTGATTTTTAAAATGGGAATATTTAAATTGTAACTTGAAGAATGGTTAGGAAAAGTCTGCCCTATAGACAGGCTTCCAAGCTGCTAGGCAGTTACAAATGCACTGAACCAATTCTGGTAACAAAAATAATTTCCTGTAAGTAGTGAGGTACACTGATCATATTTCGCCTTGGCTTCTTACCACAGCCTGGAGTAACTAAGCAAATTTTTAATAAATTCAAATTAACCAATGGCAAAGAAATATAATTTAGTCTATTCCAAAAGTGCCTCTTTCTTTATTCACGCATCACAGATGCTATTGCACAACAAGCGGCATGTTAAAGAAATAAATAATAACAAATATTAATAGAAACTTGAAGAATAGAAATAGAAGCAAAAACATTGGGGTGAGAGTAACACAGCTATTTTTTGTTTCACTGTTGTGAAAAGTTGCTTTTCTAACAAAAAACTGAGCTTATGCACATAGGCTTGGCACAGGAAAGGCTTTGTGTGCTGTAGAAGCAACATGAAGAGGGAAGAAATATGATACAGCTTATAGATATTATAGCTTGTAAGTACCATAACCTAGCATTTAAGACATCCAAGTTCTTTTACAGTCCCTGTTTATTTTTCTGTTTAATGCTGAAAAGAGCATTGCTGTGGTTTCCATAGGTAAACTTGCTTTTTTGGAACTAATCTGTTTTAGAAATGCTCACTGGTTGTTAATATTCATCTGAATGTGCAAATGTTCATGAACAGTGAGACAGTATATGCACACATGCATAAATAATTTGCTATATTCCAAAGACAGAACTAGGAGGTTTTGATGCAATATGTATTTAATAAGAATTGCAATTGAGAAATGCTACTTAACTTGAAAAAGAAAATCTCTGAAATCTTTGTTTACTAAGCAATGAAGCAGCATACCTTTCCATTACAATGTTTAAGCAAGAAAGTGTACCCACACATCTCTCGGAGCAGTCGCAATAAATCTGTACAGTTCACTCAAGCAGCAGTCTGTGCCTCTGAAACACACTATACTGATTGTTTCTTTCAGGGGTGCCAAGAATATATACCATTTATCAGTATTGCACCAGGAATTTCACCTTTCCTGAAAACCAGTTCCAGGATATTTACAGCTAGATTTCCAGATGGAGTAGCGAGTGGGAGATCCTAGGAATTCTAAATTGTAGTGTGTGTAGGTAATCAACACCTTTTGTTTGAGAAAAAGAGGAGAAAATTGCTGAGCTCTAAAAGACAAGATTCCTGTTTCTGTTCAGTTATTTATGCACATTTCTTAGCTACTGAGGCACGGACTTTGGTGCAAGTTATTTTACTGAGAACTTATCTTAAATGTGTGGAGAATTAAGATTGTTTTGTGCATGTTTCGGTTCCCATCTCTGTGTGCTGGTTATGATGAAAAATAAAGGATCATCCAGAAACTAATTTCCTGTTGCAATCTACCTGGCTAAAGTCAGGGAAACGAGATGGACATTTTCAGTCATTAAAAATAAATCAGAGTAGAACTCATTTATTAAAAAAACACAGAAACAAGTTTGCAAGACCAAAACAAGACTGTGGTTAGGCAGTATAAAAATATGATTTGGGGACCTTCCAGCCTGAATCAAAAATGCTATGGCCACGTGATGCAAAGCTCTAGTCTAGTATGAGATTGTTCTCTTCATTCATACTTATTCAGAAATTGTGATGGGTTTCTTTGATACTGGTTAGCTATGTCAGACTTTACATATTCTCTGCCATTAGCATAAACTCTCCATTGAGTATCCTGTTCAATTTTATAGCATTTACTCTCTTAATTTCTGTCAGTTTTTAGGGAATAACACTTTTCTGTGTTTCTTATCACAGAAAAGATATAACTTGGATAGAACTCTATGGTAGGAACACAATTATCTGTAAAATGTTATAGGTTGGACCTCTAAGCTGTATAACATTCTGGTAGTATTCTGCTAAATTCTTAAAGTCAAGGAAGTCCTTAAAGGCTCAGTGGAATGATTTCTGACTTAAGGCTGCATAAAAACAAACAGGATATGGCCTTGCAGTTTTAGAGGAATAAACTTTTACAGGATTGTTTCACATGAGAGTTTTGTCCTTTTATTCTTCTATAGCTGTAACTGACATTTTTTGTTATGGCTTTGGAAAAAAAGAGAACAAAAAACCAAACTACCCCCAAAAAAATTCCATAACAAGTTATCTCCATGTAATTGACATGGAGATGATGCTCTCTGTTCTGTATATAAATAGTGTTCAGTGTTCTATAATGTCCACTTAAGTCAAGTTGAAATACTTCTATTGACTTCATTGGATCCTAAAAGCTAAATTCAATTTTGGTGCTTCCAGTGAACTGAACAGTTACTTTTGGGATTAATTTGGCCAGAATAATTTGATCTTAAAATTATTTCTAGAGCACACCATTTTATCTTCACCTTCTCCCTTGGAACAGGTAAGAGTGCTTGAACTTTAAACGACAGTAACTTTAAGATTAGTCCTTTTTCTCACCCCCTTATTCTCTAAGTAGTCACTGCATATGATAAACTGATTAATAGTCACTGGTTTTAATTTACATGAGATTTAATGAGACTTTTAAGAACTTGCATGTTATTAAAATATAGAAAGCTTCTTTCTATATTTCTCTTTATTTAAGGTAATTATTCATGTATATCTGAAGCACTATTTCATGGATTAATCTAACTTACTTTGGTGCTTGCATTTATATCACTATGTTTGTTAGAGAAACACTCATGCTGCTCACAGTGAAGGCTTTGTTGTCAGCAACTCACTAGTGCGAGAGAGATCCAGTTTGTTTCCATTATAGATGAAGCCACAACCACGCAGCAATTCGTTTTTCTGTGCATAGGCACAGGAGTGACAAAATCAGAAGGAAAATACGGGAACTAAGCTGCAAGCAGTAACAGGCAAAACCTTTTACAGTGTGTTTGCAGCCTCTATCTCCTGTACTCACAGCACAACCACACAGCAATTTGTTTTTCTGTATGTATGCAGTGCATAGGCACAGGAGTGACAAAATCAGAAGGAAAATACGGGAACTAAGCTGCAAGCAGTAACAGGCAAAACCTTTTACAGTGTGTTTGCAGCCTCTATCTCCTGTACTCACAGGGATGGATCATCAGGACAGTTTTGATGACTGTTGGACCCTCGCAAAACCCAAGATCTGTAAGACTGAGGAAATGAACACTTGCAACAATGATCTTGCATCAAACCTGAGTTAAATCACTGATGCATGCTTATCACAAGAACTGATTTTTTGGATGTTGTTTGCTTGATTTTAAACAGCTAGGAAAACAGGAAAGCAAGAAAGTGAGAAGTGCTGAAAGACAGTCAAACATATTCTAATGAATTTTTTGAACTTTACCTTGTAAAAGAACGTCTGTAGATCTCAGAATTTAATTTTTAAATGTGTGGTTCCATCACAAAAAAGCAAAACTTATTTTTCTTTTTTGCCCTTATTAACACTAGTGATTAGCAGGAAAAAATATTGAAGTAATTCGGGAGTGTTGAAATATTGATTTCAAGTACTCAGTGTGGCTTCCAGTTTTTGGGAGTTAATTTTTGAGCCACACTTCCAAAGCATTTAAAAACTAGTATTTTTTATAATGATGTTTCCCTCTTGCCCTCTCTTAATTTTAGTGGATTTTAAAATCTGTGTGGCTCACCCTTTCAAATTCCCAAGCTAACACGTTTATTGCCATGTGATTTAGCTGATGCATGATGGAAAACTCAACCATGGTGAGTTGTGGTCTTTTGAGAGACATCCTCCCAAATGGTGTCATGCTTAGAAGTACATCCTGATGCTGAAAACCCCTCTGAAAAGTTAGAACCCAGGTCTTCCAAATCTCAAGTCTTCATTAGACAATGTTGTCTTTCAGGGAAAATCCACCGTGATTGGAGAATCCCACACACGTAGACCATGGTTATTGCTTTTTAATTGCCTCTCCTCATCCTGCACTGATTAGCAGCCACGTGCATAGGATACACATTATGATATATACACATATGATGTTGTATATTTACTCTGTCAGGACTCTTGCCTCTAATCTGTTCTTGCTGTCTTTCAGCATGCCCCTAGCTCTGATTCCCTCCCACACCTGTTCTCACTCAATCCCTGATAATGTCCAGGTTTTCAGAGGTATGAGGATTTTTCTTCTATTTGACGAGTCTCCAAAAAAGTCATGTCTGTAAGAGGAGACAAGAACCTGGACTGCTGGACTATTTCCAAAACTGTGCTTTACTTGAATAAGTCATTTGTTCGCTCTTCATCTTCCTCTAAAATGGGAATAACTTTTTTTAACATTGCAGAGAATGTCAGAAGAATTTTGTAAGCTCTATATGAGCTCTTTGTACAAAGAAACTCACAGCACAGTACAAAGAAATTATATCAGAGTGCTAGAAACTGCTTTCTGTCCAGATTTTAGCACAATATTATTCTTCATTTGATCTATATTAATGCTTTCTTTTTTTTTTGGTGGAACAGAGGTAGTTGAATAGAAATGCTTTTAGAAAGATGAGCCTTACATTTGCTGCCACCAGTCACATTTTTCAAAGAGGAGCAACCAGTAACAAAAGGAACTTAGAAGTCAATGGGTAACTTACCTTTATTCTGATTAGTTTGTGGACAATACTTTTGTTTTTGGGGTTTGTTTTTTTGGTGTTTTATTTTAGGTAGGGTTTCTTTCGTTGGTTGGTTGAGGTTTTTGTTTTGCTTTTTTAATAAAAAAATAAATGTAAAGTAGCAGTCTACTTTCTTCAACTGCTCTTTTAAAAATATTGGATGGTGATTCGTTTGCCCTCTGCTCCTTCAGGCACAAATTATGTTTTGTTAAACCAGACATTCTTGGAATGTCTTGGAGAATTGTTTCTCTGACCAAATTACTCTTTGTGCTCTTCTACATTTGCAGAATGAAAAGATGGTGTTTCACTCTGACAGCATTGGCAAGTCTGTTACAAGGATGATGAGGTCTCCTCAGCAGCCTTCAGTGAAAATTGGTGTAAATTGCCTCCTTGAAGGAGGCAGGGCAGTTAACTTCAATAGAAGTGCACAGCTAAATGAAACCCAACAATTACTCTGTATTTACGCAATGATTTAAATAGCCTTATTGACAAAAGGCTGTATTTGTAGTTATAGTAGTTGCTCTAATAATAAAAAAAAAAGCTTGCTTTTGAGCATATCAAAGCTCATTAAAATTGAAAAGATAAATTAAGCAGGAAACTATAACATCCCATTAGAGAGTTTTAAAATTGCGGGAAGGTTCAGAGCTGAGCTTTAGCCAGAACAACTCGATAACATTTTTTCACAGTCTTTAAGCTTACAAATTACACTGGTAGCTGGATTTGACCTAGAGTGTTGCTGAAACTAAGCTGTCTTTAAAAAAGCACTAGTCTGACATTTCAGATCCTTGGCTTCCATCTCCACTGTCTTTCACCTGTGACTTGGCTGTTCCTTTCTCAGTAAGGTTGTTCTATTCTGCATTGAATTCCTGGTAGTTGTCTAGAGTTTGTGTGCAGTTTGTTGTATACACTGATACAACACTCTCATATACAGTACCATCCCAGTTCTGAGTGGTAGGCATCAAAGTTACAGTCTGAGGTGGATCCCTGAATGATCCACTAATATGGCCTGGTTTTGTGTATATGATGGCATTGGGATTTTCCTCCTACATTATTCTAAGGAAGCCAAACTATATGATAGTCTACGCTTCTCGGATTCTACACTGAGCTAAATTTGGAGACTGTCATTAAAGTTATGTGATGAGTTTATACCAAAACAAGTTTTATTATAAGGATATTATAGTTCTTTATGTATATGTGAGATACGAAGCTGTAAGCTACATGAGTTTAGACTTCTGAGATGGGATTAACTTTTTTAATAATTTGGTCCTCAATTTCCATTATCTTTAGAGGCTGTACGTCATTATGCTTGTCTTAAATTGCTTCCTGCATTATTTTTTAATCCACCACTGATATTGGATCTTTAAATTAAAAATCCAATGACTTTCAACTAGAAGAAAAAATAGGCATCTTTTTAAAATTTGGACAATATATAGAGCAGGTCATTACATTTAACATTTTTAAACTCTTTTTAGTTATGCTTTGGGAGGGGTT
>NW_010100845.1:0-3845 GCF_000699245.1 Pterocles gutturalis
CTGTGATTCTGTGTGATTCTGTGAAATGGCACCAAGAAGGGTGAGCAACAGAAAGGACCGAGTTCCATCAGAGCAAACAGACCTAAGGGCTTCTTCAGCCTGGTGAGGGCACAGCAGAGGACAAGAGCAGCAGGTTTGGCAGAGCAGAGGAGATGAGATCTCTGGTGCAGAGAAAGGGAATAGGAAGCTGAAGCTCACTGTGTTCGAAACCACAAGAACTGTGGGACGTGACTGTGAACGTTCAGGTGATGGTTTCAAAGTAAATAAAAGGAAACAGTTCAAAAGGAATGGGTAGACAACCTGTGGAAATCACTGGCACAGGATAACGCTGATCTGAAAAGAAAAATAAATTTTATAAAGTAATTCTATAAATTTCTAGAAGTAAAATTCACACTGGCCTATTAAATGCAATGACCCTAATTTTGGCTCAGGAAGATCCAACCTGTAAGGCTGGTGGGTACTCCAGAAAAACATTGTTATGGGTTTGCTGTGTTCCTGCCTTCTCCTACAACACTGGATGGACCTTTGGAGAGAATTAGCTCAGAACTTTTTTTTTAAATATGTGTTAACGTAGAATAACATCAACATTTTCCATCCCTAGTCTGCTAGAACTGGGAGCCAACTTCTCCTCTGGGAACTGTGTGGTCTCCCTGGATCTGCACATCTGCCATTTCCAGGAAAAGGGGGAGACCAAGAGTGGAAAGGAAATTCTGAGTTTCTAAACACATCACATGCCAGCACCTGAATGAGGAGAAGACTGGAAGAAATGCTGATGATGTAAATACAACCCAGCCGGCTACAGAGTACCAAAGGCAGGTGAGCACGTCGAGATGCTTCAAGTCAGGGCAAATTTTGGATGGACTGGGCGGAACCAAAGTCCCAGCACATGTGTTCATCTTCTGGTGGAATAAATGACTCATGGCTGATCCGAGTTCATTGTGACCTCATCTCTCCTTGGGCTCTGCTAAGGTGCAAGCACTGATGATTGATGGATTTTTCCGTTCACTGCTTGTGTCTAGGTGGATGCTCTGCTGTCAAATAAGGAGCAAGTTCAAGGTGCTTCTTCAAGAAGCCAGGTGAAAATCCTATTTTACACTTCCAAACTTGAGTGGAGGATCCATGAAGGGAAAGAAATATCCTGTGTCTGGGCCATTTCTGATACTCCCTGTCATTATCATGCCTGCCTATAGAATGACATGGATGTTGTAGCCTCCTCCTTCATTATATCATGCAGGAATCTACCACTGGTTTGAGGTTAAGTGATGGATCTTCAGAAGGACAGACTCAAGACCAGAGAAGAGTTTTGTGTCTGGATCACAGGACAGGGACTGAGGTGGTTGGATACCTCTTCTGGCTCTGTGCCCAAGTCTCCTCATCTCTCTGTGCCCAAGATTCTTATCTACAGGAGGGCAGAAATATCTCCTGGTACCCATTTAGCTCCTGTGATTTCAGGTAGGGACTACGCACAGTGGAGGACCTTCAGACCTGCCGTCATGCTATGAAACCCCAGAGTAAAGAGAGCAAAGCATCTCTTGATACCAAGATTCAAGAGTTTTTCAAGCCGTCGCAGCCAGACTGTGCTCATCGGGATTGTCACAGGCGAGAAGTTTGCCAGAGGTGTCCAAGCGCCGCAGTCGAAACGAGAAAGGCCTCCGTCTTCCTTTGCTGGCTCCATAGCAAAGCCTCTGTGTTCGTCCCAGAATAGCAATGTGCAAACCTCGGTGCTTCTCTTCCAAACCCCTTTGCATTTTTAGAAACTAATTTGCAAAGCCTTGGACCCTGTGGCTGCAAGCAAAGCCCGGCTGTCTGAGCAGCACCCCTCAATTACCGCATCTCCACGACAGGAGCTTGTCTCAAAACGATGCTCTAAGCTTCGACTTGGGGGCAAATTTTCGCCTGGTAGAAGAAAGTCCTGCCAGAAGACTGTTGGGATCCTACAAGCCAAGAGAGGAGGGGTTGGGGACAGGATCAGGGTAACCACAGGGCTGCGGGGGGAGCTCCTGACACACGGCAGAGCCTGGGACCCCATTTTCCAGCACACCTTAATCCCTGCCCTCGCCCGTGCGCCAGCAATAATGTTATCGCACCAGTAGTCCTCATCAACAACCACCATGAACAATTCAGCTTGAGCCACAGGAGCTTACTAAACCCTGCTGCGATATTTCTCCTCATTCCCTATGTCCCTAAACTACACAAGCTTCAGCATGACAGGACTTTTTAGGTAGGCACAAAGATGAAGTCGCATCGTGGAGAGATGCGGAGCAACCACTGTCTGGGGTCACACCTCTTGGGACACTGGACTGTGGGCCGCATGCTGCCAGAAGGACACTGGGATGGTGTGGAAGGGGCTGCACACCCGCCTTCAGCCCGTTCCCCTTTTGTTCACAGCTAGGACTGAGTACGAGGGGAATTAAATTATCACTGATCTTCCAGGGATTGCTGTGCCAGCTGCCACAAACAAAGCACTGAAATAACATTTGCAAACAGCACATTCCACCATCAGAGGAGTTACTGCACTTATAAAGCAGATATATTTGTCGTAATTTTAAGCAAAGCTAAACACTGGCTACCTGAGACTAAGCACCGCTCCAGCTCTGCTCTGCTGCACGAGCAAGAGAGTTTCTGGTACTGATAAACCAGCAAGAAGCTGAATTGGCGTGCCTACGGCGAGCAGCACGCCACAGACGGACAGAACCGCTCATCGATCTTTAAGGTCCCTTCCAACCCAAACCATTCGATGATTCTATGATTGTGCTGGTTCCAGAGCGCAGGATTAAACCCCACAACTGCTGTAACAAACCCACAAAGCAATGGCCAGAAACACTCCGTGGAATTCCTGGGGCTCTCCGCACCAGCGCTTAACTGAAAATTCCCAAAAAGCAACCCCTCTGCCCCTTGTCGGGGCGGTGAGACATCATCAGAGAGCTCCGATTAGCACCAGCAAAACCCAGCGCAAACTGAAGCGGTGGGAAAAACCTGCCACTATCAGCTGGAAACTAGAAAGGGACCCAGTTCTGGTTTCCCTGACAATTTTGTTGTATTTTTCCTATTTTTAAGCGATTTCTCGGATTGACAATTTTGCTCAATGCCTCTCTACTCACACGAGGCCACACAGCAGCCTGTCACCCGTGTGGGACAGAGGGATGTACGCACGCAGGAGGGAAATCCTCAGCCCCTGTGCTCGGTGTTAAATGCAAAAGTTTAGACGTGCCTCGCTGAGCAAACTGCTTAATGCACCCATGAATATTCTGCAACATACATCACTTCCACTATCAGCTGGTTTATATCCACAGCTCAGATTCTTACAAAAAAATTTTAAAATTTAAATACTTTGATTTTTTTAAATAAATTAGGTTTTTTCATACCATTTCTGAGCAGAACACCCCCTGTAAGATCTCACCAACCCACAGCCCTCTGGCAGGGCAGGAAAACCGAAGCAAAGGAAAATCTCCCAAAGGCCACGTACATGTCAAGACCACCTCTCCCCTCACAGCACCTATGGAAAAGCAAGTGCCTCTGCCTCCAGAGGGCTGAAGCTTTGATTTCATCATCGAAAGGCAATGCAAAAAAGAAAAAAAAAAAGCACCAAAATAAACAGATCCATAAAGCAGCAGGAACACAGCACAGCAGTTGTAGACTTCTACAATGAGAAAGAGCAAAATCCAAGAGGCGTTTGCACACAGATGCACCAAACAGGGAAGCAAACCTTCCTTTAACCTTCTTATAAAAAAAAAAAAAAATATTTTTTTCAAGACACCCTCCCGCAGTGCCCTGAGACCCCCTTTCCCGGCCGTGACCAGCGGCCCCCCAGCAGCCGGGGTTATCGGTGGCGGGGCGCAACCGGG
>NW_010100845.1:3947-4209 GCF_000699245.1 Pterocles gutturalis
TTAGTTCAAAATGAAAATTCTTTCTTTGGCATGGCTATGTCTGATATGCAGGCATCAAAGGGGAGGCAGCAGGTCGCCGGTGCCCCGGGCCACACATTTCCCCTTCTAAAGGCAGGAATGAGAGTGTCAGCTCAGGGCCGAGGGGGCCCCGGAGCCACGCAATAACCCCGGCCCCCAACATGCACACCGGGGGTCCCTAGCAGTGGGGTGATCCCCCCCCCCGGTCTGCTGCAGCCCTATGGGTGCTGTTGGGGATGCTCGG
>NW_010100845.1:4287-5288 GCF_000699245.1 Pterocles gutturalis
CCAACAGCAGAAGGGATGTTTTGACCCTCTCCTGCACCCCAGCACCTGGAGGGATGGAGGGGTGTAAAAGTCTCGCTGGCACAGAGGAGGGTTTGAGGGGTTTTTTTTTGTTTCCAAGAGAAACCCAGGGCCGTGCTTGCCTCCCCCCGCAGCTCCCATCTCCTCTCTCCACCTGCACTCTTCAGGGAGCCAAGGCTTTTGGCAAGATTTCCACTCCAGTTTTTATTGGTTTCAACTAAGCTGCCCCTTTCAGAGGGTTGGAAAGCTTCAATCATTAAAGGAAAAAGAAAGAAAAAAAAAAACCATTATGCACTCTCGCCCTGCTCCCCTCCCTTCCCACTCCCGCCGTCGCTGAGGACACAAGCCCCACACACGCACCCCCTGTGTTTGAGGCAGGAGTTTCAGGCCCTAGATACCTCCAGCTGTACCTGCTCTGATCACCTTCCTGCTCGGAAGCAATTTGGAAAGGACACAGCACAGGTAGCTATTAGCTAACACATATTTAACTACTCCAGATATCTTTTTTTTTCTTTTTTTTTTTTTTTGGCATTGTAATGGGGCGATTTGATCTTCAAAGGATCCGTGCAAACCTTTGAAGCTTTCCAAAGAAGCCAATCTCCAGTGAGGAGGGGAGGAGGTGGAGTGGGGTGGGGGAAATGTTAATAGTTTTAAAACCTGGGGAATCCTGAAGATGGACCAAGGGTATAAAACCCAGTGGGTTTAGCATAAAGCCCTCAGGTAAATCTTCACCTTCTTTTCAAATGCATTTTTGGTGGGTTGCTTTGCAAACTGCTTAGGTCAGGTTAGCAAGGTCGGCTCTATTCCCAGCGGCTGGGGAGAAGCAGCTCTGAAATCTCCAGGGACCCTCATGTCCCACGTGGCGCAGCCCCAGCACAGGGGCATCCGCGGTACCTCGGCGAGAAATAGAAAGACTAAAATTCACAAAGCCTTTAAGGGGAAAAGGGGTGCGGGGGAAAGCAGGATGGGGGGGGTGGGAGAAA
>NW_010100846.1:0-262 GCF_000699245.1 Pterocles gutturalis
TGGGCAAGAATTGCTGGTTGCTGGGTGGTGGTTGGGGTCCTGGAGAGCCCAGGAGGGTCCAGGAGGGTCTGTATCCATGCTGGGAAGGTTAACCCCTGCCTGATGGTGGGCATCATCCCTCCTTAAAACCACGAAGGGGTGTTTGGGGAGCAGGCAGGCAGGGGGGTGTGGGGGGGCTCGGGTGCTGAGACTGTCCTTGCTTTTGTTTGCAAAGCCGGTCTGTGCTGCGCAAGCTGCTGGTGTCCTGGAATAGCCCGTGCGG
>NW_010100847.1:0-6505 GCF_000699245.1 Pterocles gutturalis
GCCGCGGCAGGGTCGGGGCCTGTCAGGAGCCCGTGTGACTCCGCCGTGGGATGGTTACCCCCGAAACTTGTCACAGCTCTTGCCAGCTAGCGGTGTGGTTTGTGTCGGAGGATACGCATTTGTTTTTGCGAGTCTGTATTTTCATACTTTTTCTCTCCCTATCCCTCCCTGTTCCAGTCGCTGATCGAGCTCTTCGTGAACAGGCTGGACTCGGTTGAGTCGGTTCTGCCCTATGAGTATGATGCGTAAGTACATCGCAACAGGCTTCCAGAAGCGTTTGGAAAGGCTGTTTTCTGTTTTCAGTGCAGTGATGCAACTCCTGATACCGTACACGTGTTTCTTATAAGCGCTGTTTTGGATGTGGGTGTGGGAGGGTAAATTCAGTGCTCAGCGGCAGGAGTGAAATGCGGGAGGGTGGAAGGGATGAAGGACACACCTGTGCCTCCTGACTGTTCTCTGTTATTGTTAAGGCTACTGGGTTTCTGATGGATGCATTTTTTTGAGCTGAGTGCTACGTTTAGTGTTGACTGTTTGACACGTTTGAAAGTTCTTCCTGTTGGTCAAATCTAGGAAGACAGGAGCTTTGTATTCCTTGTTTTTGGCAACTAAAAGAAATTGAAGAGGTCATTGTTATTTTTCCCTTTTCCACCAAAGCTCTCTATCTAATTCTTGGTTTTCTTTTTTGATTGTTGTCTGTGAAAACAATTACCTGCTTTTGCAGATACTTACAGGCCTGCAAAGCAGTGATACACAATATGATTTGCAGTCTTGCTGTTGAGCATACAGAGAAGAGAAACTTGCTGGTATTGCAGGTCTGATGCTGTGTAGTGCAACAGTAACAGCGAGACCAGAGACTAGATTGAAAACTCCACAATGTCTCTATTTGCATTAACCTTTATGAAAGCCAATTAATTTAGGACTGCTTATTGAGGATGAGTATTTATTCACCAAAGAGAAGTGGTGGGGTTTTTTTCATAACTTACTGCTACCTGTATTTAAATAATGAAGATCTAGAATGGTTACATTCTCTCTTCCATATTTAGCTGTTTCAGACTGCATGTAGTTGAAAAGAATTAGTGAATGGCATTTGGCAGTGTGGCACATGAATATTAAAAGCACTTCCCTTTCTTAGAACGTGTTCCACATGAAATGGTATTTGTAAAGACTCCTTTGAGAAAGGGGTGTAGTTATTTTTCTGAAGCTTTTTTGTGACAGAAATGGACAGTCTATAGCATAGTCTTTTTTTCTTAATATGGAACATTCCATTGTTTGTTTAAATTGCCATTTGAAAAGGGTGCTTGGACTAATCATCATGCATTTTGTTAAAGTTACTTCATCTGTGATATACGTTGGTTGAAATTGATATCAAAATAGAAATATTTCTATATAATTTATGCCAAATTTATTTGCAAAGGCACTCAGATATTTACTAACAGTGGCTGACCTGCTGAAAGAAGCATGAAAACTGCTATGTTAAGGATGTAACTCAAGAAATAGTTTTAGGCTGATATTTGCAGTTATATGTCAATTAAAAATTAAGGGTAATATTTTCCACTTTTTTTCCAGTTTTGACTTCTGTCAAGATACAGAAGAGAAAAGACCATCAGAGAATCTTGGACAAGTGCTGTTTGGGGAGAGAATAGCATCGTCTCCATATAAGGTTATTTTATCCCTTGAAGTTGATCCTGTTTAAATTTGATAGCTGCCATTCTGATGGCTGTAATCCATTGACATACCTGAAGATTTGATGATTGTGTGATTATTTATGTTTTTTTTAATATGCGCTTTATACTGTTTATATAGTAAACATGTTTGTGTGTGAGGGTTGCTAGATAATCCAAATCCCTGTGAGAAAAAGAGGCAGCAGAGTTTCAGAGTCTACTGCTGCTCAGCCATTAGGGACCCAGTCACATCTTTTCTTAGGGCTTTTAAGGAGGGTGATGCCTCCTGCTTTGTGTAAACTGCTCCTAGAAGTCTCTCTTTCTTTGACTCTCTGAGCTAATATAATTTCAAGTCTTATGACTGCTGACCACAAGAAGCTTTTAAATGCGTAGTGTGATGGGTCGTTTGGGCTCGTTACCCACTGAATAGATAAAGTATTATAACAATTACTTATCTGAAGTAGCTGCACACTACAGTAATTAGGAAGTGCTCTGTTATTGGTTAGCACTCAGACCTTGGTAACGGTAGAATTTTCAGTCATGTTTTAAGTATGTTAGCTCACTAACATGTAAATCCTAACTGGGTTAGAACACAAGTTTGGTATACAAATGTGAGTATGTTTGTGTTAGGTGGTGACTGCCCTTGAAGCATAGATGCTGTGCAACATGTTGCATTTTTGTCAGCCTTGTCTAATAAATTAGTTGTCATGGGGAAAATATAGCTACAATTAACGTGAAACATTTAAAAAGTGTGTAGTTAAAAGTCTGGTTTAGGAGATGATGAATTTACCAAAATAACACAAACTAGTAAAAGGAAAAAAGCAATACCTTTTCTACTAATTTTCAAATTTCACTCCTCAGGGTTTATCTGAAGGCAGTTTATCTGGGCTATTGAAGAGATTTTTTAGCAATATGAAAGGGCGTTACTGGTGCTGGCTATACATAAGTCTTGACATTTAAGTTTAAGGTGTTGTATGGGAAATTCTGGCTTCAGAAATTTCTATGTCAAGGAAGTGAAATATTTTTAAAAAGTCAGCTTTACATGAAAAAGAGACTCTAAAAGATTTTTGAAGCAAAACTGAAATTTCTCTTTTTGTGTGCTTTTTTTAACAGTTCACTTTTAAAAAGCCAGAAACATGCAAGAAAGTTTGTACAAGATCATATGACCCAGCAAACAGTGCTGATAAAAGCAAACTGGCTTTTTTGAAGAAAGGAATGCAGTTGAATTATCAGCATCACTGGTAAGCTAAGCTGTGTGCTTGAGGCTGGGAGGTTTTTTTGCTGTCTTTTTACTTCATTGTCTATGTTCTAAGTGGTTGATTTCTTCCTCCTTCTATGTGATAGTTGTCCTCTGCTGTGCATCTTGTGAGCAGTACTGAAAACTATGTGCTAGTCGTCATGAAAACATGAATGTTCAATGTCAATGTGAAATAAGGTGCATCCTATTCTGAAGACATGTTCTTTGATGATTTCTGTCTAGGATTATTGATAACATGCCTGTAACGTGGTGCTATGATGTGGAAGATGGACAAAAATACTGTAATCCAGGATTTCCAATAGGATGTTTTGTTACTCCAGATGGTAGAGTTAAAGATGCTTGTGTTATAAATGTAAGTGGTGGAAATTTTTCCTTGGTATAGTAGTTGTAATTTCATTGACAGTTTTATTTCTAAGCTTTCTTTTCCTCAGAAAGAGCACATACCCTTGTAAACATGGTTAATGTTCAGAACGTGGGCGTGGACAAAGCTGAATGCTGCTTCTGTATGCAGCATCTCACTGATACAATTGTCCAAAAAATATGTTCATTTAGATCTTTTGACCACTATAGATAAAGCTATGAAACAACTCTATTGGTGTCTAAAAGCCTTAGAAAATTGAGGTTTTGTTCTGAAATTTAATGCGTTAATTCCTTGTCCATGTCTTATTTGTGTGCAAGACCTTCTTTTATTGATTTCAGATAGAAGCTTTCTAGTGAAGACCTAGAAATGAGCACTGTGTTCGAGTTGCAAAAGTTATGTCTGGCACAGTTTACAAGTTAAATGTGTCAGATTTTCCCAGATGGCTGGAAGATAACAAACACATCTGTGACAGGGAAAGAATTACATTGACAACAATTTGAAATGTGCCAGTCATTCTGGGAGTTCCATGGTGAACTAGTACAGTTACAGACAGTAGTGATACAGTCTTACCTCTCCCGAGGTGAGGGACCATGCTCTGCTGAGTGAGGAGAGGGCTCTCTGCACGACTGACTCCTTGCATGCAGTGGAGTAAATTTTTTTGTGTTCGGCAGGTCTGATGCTTCTTGGAAGTGATGCATTTATCATGTGTGTTCAGTTTACTCTATTTACCGCCACCTTCCAACTCAGTTACCCCTCGGGCTCCCTAGACTATAGAAAACAGTCTGTGAATTGAATAATCTGTTCTAGTTAGGTGTTCAACTCTATTACTTTGTATGTGAGGTCGTTTTTATGTTAAATTTATACTAGTGTATGTTGTGTTGGAAGCTATCTGGTGCACAGAAGACAGTTGGAGCAAAGTAACAACTTGGATGAAAAGTTAGTTGGCTTTTTTTTTAGGCAGGGGCCTTCAAACATAGGCAGCAATGGCTGAATTTTGTACTGAGTGCTGAGGGAGCTTGTACTGTGTATCCATGAGGTGCTGTGCAAACTGTGTGTGCTACCTGTGGTGTGGATGCTCTCCTAGTGTAGCTGTCACACACGGTGTCATCTCCAGTTTTAGTCTGTAGATTCTAATTGCAATGAGGATGGCATAGCACTAGAGGAATGACTGTCACATGGGCAAATAAGAATGTAGCACCATGGATATGACTGTAATCTCTGGGCTGAGTTGGGGAATGTGATTCTATTTTAGAAATATACCCAAATACCCATTCCTGCAGACATAATTATCCCTTTAAAAAGGGAGTCAGGAAAAGGATTGTTATCATGCAACAGCACAGCTACAGTTCATTGTTGTGTTTATGCAGCTGGTGAGCAGCTAGATTATTGCTTCAGCTGCTACTTTGGAGGTGGAGGAAACGGGTACCTAAAGATGGGGTTATAGTATGACACAGGTATGATTCTAGTCTTCTCCCCCAATGGGAATCTTGATCATAGTGAAAGAAGAGGAATCCAGATAAATGTAATGCAAGACACCTTCATATTTTGCTGGGGGTGGGGGCAGGGCACAGAAGTTTGTATGGCAATTGAAAAATGGCTAATATATACAATAATTTATTTTTTACTTGGAAACTCAACTAGCAGTCTGTCATCCTGGTCTGCTAATTCAAATTAAAGTTAAAATTTTTTAAACAATGACAGTGTTGAGGAGAAAAGGGAATACAGGCCAACTTAGTTGACTCTGGTATCATCTGGGCTTTCTATAGCTCTTTGTAATTCCAAATTGTGAAAGGATAGGGAATGACAAAGCAGAACAGGTACTGAAGGTGAAAGGTAGTTTTTTGAAGCAGAACCTGGTGTATAAGCTTTGGTAGCTGGAGTGTCTACCAGGAAGACTGGGGCGTGGGGGTGGGGTGAGAAATGGTGAATCTGAATTACTTGTACCTTGAATAAATACAGTTTTGAACTTGTTTTGGCAGCTTTTTGTGGTAAATACAAAACTGATGCCAAATAGCTTTAAATTTTACTAGTAACATGGATATGATAACTTATTATGTGGGTTATATTTCTATAACATAATATATAGAAAATTTTTTTTTTTACGGATATATTAAAAAAAGTGAATGTTGAAGTATTTGGTCTTTCTTGCTCATTTGACAGTAGTCTGATTTTAAAGTTCTTGACTGCTTGCGCCCCCTCCTGTTGGAGACATTTCTCAATCTTTTGATCGTATTTTGCAGTCAGAGTTTAACAAGAAGAATACTTTCTACCTCTTCAACCATGTTGACATAACAATCATGTACCATAGTGGGAAGGATGAAAACTGGCCTGGTGCAAGACTGGTGATGGCGAGACTGAGGCCGCAAAGGTAATTGTCCATTAAAGCAGCAAGTTCTAGTGCTAGGGAGTTTTACGACAGTAAGTTCTGAGGAACTGGTTATTCTGAATTCTGATAAAGCTTTCCATATACTGGTTCACAGCTGTAACTGTATTTACAAAGAGTAGTTGTACGACTGTAAGTGTCATTCCACTTTGCTTTTAAAATGGTCCCCAAAGTCCCTCCTGATGGAAAAACTCCTTGTGCAGACTCTTAGAACCTGACACAAACAATAGAAGCTTTCTCATGTTTTAGTTTATTTGTGTCTGGGTGTGCATTACTTTATTTCAAAAGTTATGTTTTCAGATACACTGAGAAACATCCTTTAAGTGAGTGACAGTTTCCCGTGTCCCCTCTTACTGTTGCTGTGTTGCTTCCTAAATGTGCTTTATATGAATGTACAGTATTTGTCCAGGTGTACTTTTTCCTCTGTTAGTTTGGATACTGAGGTATAGGTGAAATATCAGGTTAATACTGATATTCAGAACAGCAGAAGACAACAACTAGTTTTCTAAGAAGACTATCTTATTTTCTTAAACAGTAACTTCTGCATTTCTCTGTTGACCAGAGAGGAGGTGCAACAATTCAGAGGTCAGAAGCAGACTGAAGCGATTACTTTGGCCTCATGTCAATCTGTTCGTGTGCAGTTCATACTTACCTATATTTGAAAAGTGCAGTCCATTTATAAAATTTCAAAGTAGGTTGCTTTTTTTTTGGCTAAACTCTTCCCTCTTTTCTACAGAGATTAAGTACATTCTTAAATTAAGCTACCACAGTTTTCCAAGTCATGCAGATGTGTACGGTACAATGTGATTTAGATATACTTGTGTTTTCTGTTGCAATGGTAC
>NW_010100848.1:0-4613 GCF_000699245.1 Pterocles gutturalis
TACCAGCTGTGTCAGGAATTTATCTTCCATGCACTCCAAGAATCTTCTAGACTGCTTCCTTTCCACTGTGTTGTATTGCCAGCAGATGTCTGGCAAGTTGAAGTCTCCCACCAGAACAAGGGGGAGCGATTGCAAGACTTCTGCCAGCTGCTTATAGAATGCCTCATCTGCTTCCTCCTTCTCGGAGGGGACACACTCCCAGCAGGATATCAGCCTTGTTAGCCCTTCCCCTCGTTCTTACCCATAAGCACTCAAATTTATCATCACAATCCTTGATTTCTATACAATCAAAACACTCCCTAACATATGGAGCCACCCCACCTCCTCTCCTTCCTTGCCTGTCCCTTCTGAAGAGCTTATAGCCATCCATTGCAGCACTCCAGCTATGGGACTCATCCCACCATGTTTCTGTGATGGCCACTAGGTCACAGCTGTTCTGTTGCACAATGGCCTCCAGCTCGTCTTGCTAGTTGCTCATACTACGTGCATTAGTGTAGATGCACTTGAGCTGGACTGTCGAATCCACTCCTACCCTCAGCGTGCCACCCCTAGGTTTGTCTGTAATCGGCTTGGTAATTCCCCCTCCCCCCTTCGAACCTCAATCATGGCTACAGGGAAGTTTTCTGAGCCAAGAAAATGCCAGGGAAACCCCATGGGAGTGCAGAGACCCACCAGGAGCCACCAGCTCACACGAGGGCTGCTGGTGCAGTGTAGGCAGGGGCAGGAGTAATGGCATCCACCTCCCACTCCATGACCCACATACCTGACCATTAAGGCAGAATGGTGGGTACCCACCTCCGAGCAAAAGCTGCAGTGTGATGGCACACATTGAGATTGCCTCACTGTCTATTTTTTCAGCTATGTAGGTTATCTCATGGATTGGTCCTTTTGCAATGAAAATAAATGTTATATAATGCTTCAGAATTCTTTGACACTTTTTCCTGTACTTTCCCCCATGTCTCTTCCACTGGGAGAACAGAAATCTCATACTATTCCAAAACATAAAAAAAACTTTGTCTTTCATACTGAAAGTTGTCAAAGCAGATTGAGGGTAAGCATAAGTGTTCAAACATATAAACAGTAGTCTCAGAGAGGCAGGGAATTAACAGCTTCCTTTGTTCACATGAATAGGACAAGAAGTAACAGGCTTAAAAAACCCCAGTTTATAAAGGTAGGCTAGACATTAGAACGAGTTTAAGGTGTAGTTAAGCATAGGAAACAGTTGCCTGAGGAGGCTGTGCAATTTTTGTCTTTGAAAGATTGTAAGCAGATTCATCTAAAGATGGATCAAGCATGAATTAGGTAGAGATGAACCTGCAGAGCAGAAGTGAAAGACTTGAATGACATCCTGAGGTCCTAGCCACTGCCATTTTCTACAGTGCTAAGGCACAACTCTACTCGAGTGTGCTGACCAACAAAGATACCTTCCCTTGGTTCTTAATGCCAGTCTTAGTTAGATGAGAAAAATCAGATCCTTCAGGAAGCAAATAATTTAGTTGGACATGCTCATGATTTGTCATGTCATGAGAAAGATAAATTCATTGCTAATATCAACTAATTATTTGTTTCCTATTGAGCAAGACTGCCTGTTGAACTGGCTGAAATAGTGTTGCTTTATGGTAGTACTTGAATAATCAAAAGAGCTTGGAGCCTCATAGTCTAAAGGGCAACACAAGTATGTAGTAAAATACAGTGCCTAGTCTGAGTTGTTCACTGTCTAAAGTAGTCCTGAAAGACAGCTACAGAAAAAAATCGAATACATATAGATGTCATGACACATATAAAATCAACAGTAAATATAGTGCCAGTACCAGTCTTAAAGCTCATGTGCCCTACGTCTAAGCTCTGCATTCATGATCTACCCCTGTCTGTACTTCTTCCTTTTTACTCATAGCAGTGCACTGCACAAAGGCTTCCCTTACAAAGACACAAACTTTGGTGTAGGATGTTCCACAACTGCATATCAGTCTTAGCGTCAAGAATGCTCCAAGAGAACTTTGCTCCATCCCAGCCTGGTGTCACTTTTTGCCAGTCATTTGCTGTTGGCAACTTCCAGAAACAACACATTGATTTGATGGACCTTTGATCTGACCTGACACAGCCACATGAATTTTCTAATGTTAAGTTTTCAGATGTGTAGGACCTGAATTTCCTCTCAGAGACATATGCATCTCTTATTGATATAAATAGAAGGTGTGCTCACATGCCAATATGCACACTAGGAAATTCTCTGACATTTGCTTGACACCATGTCATGTCCATACAAACCCCAGGGAAGATACACCATCACTGCAAGGGCAAAATTCAGACATTCTTCCAAACATGCTTAGAGCTTACTCCCATCTGCCTCTACCTCCATCCGTATTAGTGACTGCAACATTGGACTAAAAGATGAGATATTTATTAGAAACAGGTCAGATAAACACACACAAAAAAAAAGGGTATTTTAAAGAGAGAAAAGAAGATTAAGAAAATCAGGTTGATTGATTTGTTTTCAGTGTAAATTTTTGCCTCATTTGTCTCCTTAAAATCCTCAAGCGTAGCTTGTGGGGTCCTTACTTATGTTAATCTTTTGTGGCTCCTACCCTAGGAAGAAAATGATGCTTTTTTTCAGTTATTGCACAAGCAGCCTTGGCCAGCTACTCTATTGCTTCCATCTGCTGCAGGACACAGCTGGGGCTGATACTGCTCAGGGTCTCTAAGCTACAAGGCTGGCAGGTAAATGGACACCACAAAGCTCCTTTTCAAAACTGTTCTTCTTTACCCTCTAGTCTTCTTTACCTCTAAGGACACTCTTTGTATACCAGACGGAAGACAGTGTTTCACTTTCCTAATATCTTTTAGACCTCTAGAAAAGTAAACCTTTTGTTTTACTATTAAGTTCTTTGTCTTTTGGGTGGCAAAGAACATTCTGACTTAATGCTGCTAATTACAGTACATTTAATTACTAAGTATAATATGATAGCTACTCCTTTGGACTGCACATTGATGCCTGAACAAGAGAACTGAGAGATAAATAAATGCGTGGGCAGCAGACAGTTGCCTCAGAGGAAACAGCATTCAGGTGAGGTTGTAGTAGGTTCCTATCTGCTGTGGGATGAAGAAAAAGCAATCTGACTACTCATACAGGTCAGGGTTGTGTGATTTTACTCTGAAAGTATTTTTTCACCTGCTTATTTTGTCACTGGAGAAGAGATCTGCACACATCTATTACATCTAGCTTCCACATTTTTGTCAAAGGTTATGCAGTTAGAACTATTCTAGACAGAAGAATTTTGGCTGATTAATTTTTCCCTGGAGCAGCAGAAATAACAAAAATTGAATTTGGAGCATATTTCAGGTTTGCAAAATTTCATATCCTCATTTATTTTACAAGAATTTCTCCACCAGCTGGACTTGTACAAACACAGAAAAAGGCATATTAACCCACACCACTAAACATATTTTCAGGAGGGAAATTATTACATCTTCTGCAGTGAGATCTTTCTTTGTCCAACAGACGCTTTTACAAGTCTCACAAAAGATTTCATTTTAAATTATTGAAAAGAACATATTTCCCTCAAATCATCTATCTTGCTTTAATTTTCCTTCAGCAATAGTTGCCCTTTTTGGTTGCTAACCAGGTTTTCTTCATATATTGCTGAGTTTCCTACCAGCCAAAATACT
Source organism: Pterocles gutturalis (assembly GCF_000699245.1). Lineage (NCBI taxonomy): Eukaryota > Metazoa > Chordata > Aves > Pterocliformes > Pteroclidae > Pterocles > Pterocles gutturalis. The sequence goes on from NW_010100848.1 coordinate 3,667, forward strand.
TTGGGGACTTCCCAGAATTAATGGTCCTCCACATTTTATCCTCCCTCCTTATCCTCAGCTCTTCTACTCACCTTCTACTTAGCTCTTTTTGCTGCAACGTCTGTGGGACTCAGAATCAATAACAATTTCCTCCGATTCACCTCCTCAGGAGCTAAGCAGGTATCTTTTATTAGGAGAGGTGATTTGTGAAAGTTAGAGAATACGCATGCTGTTCTGAGAAGAATGAGCACTGTTTCATCTGGCCTTCTGCCCTCTCGCAGAGCCTCGTTTGAATTGTTTGTGGTCATCCCACTGCTGGAACTGGTGTCCACCTTCAGCTGGACGTGCTCTGCCAATGATGGCATGCTTGAAAGGGTTCCCCTTATGCTGAAACACAGTCTTTTGCAGATCACAGAACAGAGTGAATTTTGAAAATGCAGGATGTGTTTCTTAATCTTTGCAAAGACATTTAAGGATGTAGTCGTCAAGTCCTGATTGCACTTCAGAGAAGCATGGAAACTCTGTGGGGTGCCCTGTATTTCTGGATTTCCCATCCCTTTGCTGCAGATATTGAATCCAAGACAAAATTTTACATTATTTCTGTAAACCCTTGACCGAACAAGAATCTATGACCCATGTGGAGGTTAAATCAGACTGATAAATTTTGGCCAGGTCTCTCCAAATGGACAGCTGAAACTGACAGTACTAGAGCCTAAGGAAACATTTCCATTTCTGATAGATTTTTCTGATGGTTGTATTTAGTTTTGTCATTTTATACAGAAGGAAGTCCAGATACTCTTAATTAACTTCCCTTTACTCAGACAAAGAAAATACCAGGGTAAATCTGACACACAATGTGCATACAGAAACACGAAATATAAGGAAGTCCCAGTAATTTGTTGCAGATCAATACTGACTCTGGAATGCCATTCGGCATCTGGAGGGGTTGAGCAAGCCATTTTATCTCT